>NC_024801.2:24845853-25145853 GCF_000309985.2 Brassica rapa
AAAAAACAATATATTGATAAAAAATCAAACAAAATACTCTTCTATCAACAAAAATTCTTGTTGTCCTAATTCTAAACCACAATCCCAAATGTACAATATTTCTCTACAAAAATGAAAACTTTCCTAAAATAGAATTTTTAAATTTTATTTTTAAAATACAACCTATTGATAAAAATCTAAAAGAATACTCTTCTATCAACAAAAAAGTTTTTTATCCTAATTTATAAATCACAACCCCAAATCTACAATATTTATCTACAAAAATGAAAACTTTCCTAAAATAGAATTTTTGAAAAAAATTATTTATAAAATACAACCTATTGATCAAAAAATCTAAAACAATACTCTTCTATCAACAAAAGTTCTTCTTATCCTAATTTATAAATCACAACCCCAAATCTACAATATTTATATATAAAAATGAAAACTTTCCTAAAATAGAAATTTTGAAATATATATTTAAGAAATACAATATATTGATAAAAAAATCAAACAAAATACTCTTCTATCAACAAAAATTCTTGTTGTCCTAAGCTCTAAACCACAATCCCAAATGTACAATATTTCTCTACAAAAATGAAAACTTTCCTAAAATAGAATTTTATTTTTAAAATACAACCTATTGATAAAAAAATTTAAAAGAATACTCTTCTATCAACAAAAGTTTTTCTTATCCTAGATTATAAATCACAACCCCAAATCTACAATATTTATCTATAAAAATGAAAACTTTCCAAAAATAGAATTTTTGAAAAATTTATTTAAAAAATACAATATGTTGATAAAAAAATCAAACAAAATACTTTTCTATCAACAAAAATTCTTGTTGTCCTAATCTCTAAACCACAATCCCAAATGTACAATATTTCTCTACAAAAATGAAAACTTTCCTAAAATAGAATTTTTGAGAATTTTATTTTTAAAATACAACCTATTGATAAAAAAATCTAAAAGAATACTCTTCTATCAACAAAAGTTTTTCTTATCATAGTTTATAAATCACAACCCCAAATCTACAATATTTATCTATAAAAATGAAAACTTTCCTAAAATAGAATTTTTGAACAAATTATTTAAAAAATACAATATATTGATAAAAAAATCAAACAAAATACTCTTCTATCAACAAGAATTCTTGTTGTCCTAATTTCTAAACCACAATCCCAAATGTACAATATTTCTCTACAAAAATGAAAACATTCCTAAAATAGAATTTTTCAGAATTTTATTTTTAAAATACAACCTATTGATCAAAAAATCTAAAAGAGTACTCTTCTATGAACAAAATTTTTTCTTATCCTAATTTATAAATCACAACCCCAAATCTACAATATTTATCTATAAAAATGAAAACTTTCCTAAAATAGAATTTTTGAAAAATTTTATTTTTAAAATACAACCTATTGATCAAAAAATCTAAAAGAATACTCTTCTATCAACAAAATTTTTTCTTATCCTAATTTATAAATCACAACCCCAAATCTACAATATTTATCTATAAAAATGAAAACTTTCCTAAAATAGAATTTTTGAAAAATTTATTTAAAAAATTCAATATATTGATAAAAAAATCAAACAAAATACTCTTCTACCAAAAAAATTCTTGTTGTCCTAATCTCTAAACCACAACCCCAAATCTAAAATATTTCTCTACAAAAATGAAAACTTTCCTAAAATAGAATTTTTGAGAATTTTATTTTTAAAATACAACCTATTGATCAAAAAATCTAAAAGAATACTCTTCTATCAACAAAAGTTTTTCTTATCCTAATTTATAAATCACAACCCCAAATCTACAATATTTATCTATAAAAATGAAAACTTTCATAAAATAGAATTTTTGAAAATTTTATTTAAAAAATACAATATATTGATAAAAAAAATCAAACAAAATACTCTTATATCAACAAAAATTCTTGTTGTCCTAATCTCTAAACCACAATCTCAAATGTACAATATTTCTCTACAAAAATGAAAACTTTCCTAAAATAAAATTTTTGAGAATTTTATTTTTAAAATACAACCTATTGATAAAAAAATCTAAAAGAATACTCTTCTATCAACAAAAGTTTTTCTTATCCTAGTTTATAAATCACACTCCCAAAATCAACAATATTTATCTATAAAAATGAAAACTTTCCTAAAATAGAATTTTCGAAAAATTTATTTAAAAAATACAATATATTAATAAAAAAATAAACAAAATACTCTTCTATCAAGAAAAATTCTTGTTGTCCTAATCTCTAAACCACAATCCCAAATGTACAATATTTCTCTACAAAAATGAAAACTTTCCTAAAATAGAATTTTTGAGAATTTTATTTTTAAAATACAACCTATTGATCAAAAAATCTAAAAGAATACTCTTCTATAAAAAAAAGTTTTTCTTATCCTAGTTTATAAATCACAACCCCAAATCTATAATATTTATCTATAAAAATGAAAACTTTTCTGAAATAGAACTTTCGAAACATTTATTAAAAAATACAATATATTGATCAAAAAATCAAACAAAATACTCTTCTATCAACAAAAATTCTTGTTGTCCTAATCTCTAAACCACAATCCCAAAGCTACAATATATCTCTACAAAAATGAAAACTTTCCTAAAATAGAATTTTTGAGAATTTTATTTTTAAAATACAACCTATTGATCAAAAAATCTAAAAGAATACTCTTCTATCAACAAAAGTTTTTCTTATCCTAATTTATAAATCACAACCCCAAATCTACAATATTTATCAATAAAAATGAAAAACTTTCCTAAAATAGAATTTTTGAAAATTTTATTTAAAAAATACAATATATTGATTAAAAAATCAAACAAAATATTCTTCTATCAACAAAAATTCTTGTTGTCCTAATCTGTAAACCACAATCCCAAATGTACAATATTTCTCTACAAAAATGAAAAATTTCCTAAAATAGAATTTTTGAGAATTTTATTTTTAAAATACAACCTATTGATCAAAAAATCTAAAAGAATACTCTTCTATCAACAAAAATTGTTCTTATCCTAATTTGTAAATCACAACCCCAAATCTACAATATTTCTCTACAAAGATGAAAACTTTTCTAAAATAGAATTTTTAAGAATTTTATTTTTAAAATACAACCAATTGATCAAAAAATCTAAAAGAATACTCTTCTATCAACAAAAGTTTTTCTTATCCTAATTTATAAATCACAACTCCGAATCTACACTATTTATCTATAAAATGAAAACTTTCCTAAAATAGAATTTTTGAAAATTTTATTTTAAAAATATAATATATTGATAAAAAAAAATCAAACAAAATACTCTTCTATCAACAAAAATTCTTGTTGTCCTAATTTCTAAACCACAATCCCAAATGTACAATATTTCTCTACAAATATGAAAATTTTCCTAAAATAGAATTTTTGAGAATTTTATTTTTAAAATACAACCTATTGTTCAAAAAATCTAAAATAATATTCTTCTATAAACAAAAGTTTTTCTTATCCTAGTTTATAAATCACAACCTCAAATCTATAATATTTATCTATAAAAATGAAAACTTTCCTGAAATAGAATTTTTGAAAAATTTATTAAAAAAATACAATATATTGATCAAAAAAATCAAACAAAATACTTTTCTATCAACAAAAATTCGTGTTGTCCTAATCTCTAAACCACAATCCCAAATCTACAATATTTCTCTACAAAAATGAAAACTTTCCTAAAATATAATTTTTGAGAATTTTATTTTTAAAATACAACCTATTGATCAAAAAATCTAAAAGAATACTCTTCTATCAACAAAAGTTTTTTTTATCCTAATTTATAAATCACAACCCCAAATCTACAATATTTATCAATAAAAATGAAAAACTTTCCTAAAATAGAATTTTTGAAAATTTTATTTAAAAAATACAATATATTGATAAAAAAATCAAATAAAATACTCTTCTATCAACAAAAATTCTTGTTGTCCTAATCTCTAAACCACAATCCCAAATGTACAATATTTCTCTACAAATATGAAAACTTTCCTAAAATAGAATTTTTAAGAATTTTATTTTTAAAATACAACCTATTGATCAAAAAATCTATAAGAATACTCTTCGATCAACAAAAGTTTTTCTTATCCTAATTTATAAATCACAACCCCAAATCTACAATATTTATCAATAAAAATAAAAAACTTTCCTAAAATAGAATTTTTGAAAAATTTATTTAAAAAATACAATATATTGATAAAAATCAAACAAAATACTCTTCTATCAACAAAAATTCTTATTGTCCTAATTTCTAAACCACAATCCCAAATGTACAATATTTTTCTACAAAAATAAAAACTTTCCTAAAATAGAATTTTGAGAATTTTATTTTTAAAATACAACCTATTGATCAAAAAAATTAAAAGAATACTCTTCTATCAACAAAAGTTTTTCTTATCCTAATTTATAAATCACAACCCCAAATCTACAATATTTATCAATAAAAACTAAAAACTTTCCTAAAATAGAATTTTTGAAAATTTTATTTAAAAAATACAATATATTGATAAAAAATCAAACAAAATACTCTTCTATCAACAAAAATTCTTATTGTCCTAATTTCTAAACCACAATCCTAAATGTACAATATTTCTTTACAAAAATGAAAACTTTCCTAAAATATAATTTTTGAGAATTTTATTTTTAAAATACAACTTATTGATCAAAATGTTGTTTTGTAGTTTTGGCGAGTAAAAATGTTTTTCGATTTTGGCGAGAAAATATGTTTTTTGCAGTTTTAGTGGTAAAATGCATTTTGCGTTTTTGGCGGAAAATTCATAACACATGTCGACATCAGTTCCTAATAGAGTCCATCTTTTGTAAAATCTTTTTGACATTTTTTAGTAAAGAAGTTTATACATGAAACAATCATATAACAAATAGACTACCAGATGATATTTACTCTATTCCGCATTGTTTTGACAACAATCTGGAATAATGTATTAGAATATAAAATGTTATGCACATTACACCAAATGTTTTGTACAAGGCGTTTTTTAGAAGTCGAAAAAGAAAAGAAATTACTCGCTATCCGACTTGAAGTGAGTTAACCTCTTTAGCAGAACCTCCACAATACAAAATTTCTTGATCTACAATCTATTTCACTTTTCAAATTAACACACCAAAACCATGTATAAAATAAAAAGACGAATATACCCCTTTTAAACATGGTAGATCATACCAACTTCTAACGTCGACGCATGAGGCGAGGTAAGTGCGGTTCTTGGACCTCTAGTATTCCTCCTAAGAAACTCGTATCCAACGTTAATAGCCACTCTCTTCACCAACCCTGACCCGTGCTTCGCTCTCATATACGCGTTTCCCATTATGTAAGCCACGCCTCCCTCACGCGCCTCCGTTAGCTCCATCAACTCCTCTCTAGTCTCTTTCTCTATCTTCGGAGTCTCCGGCACGATAAACCTCACTTTCTTTTTAACCTTACTCTTCTTCTTCTTCTTCGCCATTGGAGATCGAATCTCTGACGTCCCTGGCTTATCCGGGTCGTCAAGATCGCTCCCGTCGTGATCCTCGACCCCTTGCATGTACGTCGAACACGTTCCGACCACAGACATTCTCTCATCATCATCATCATCTCCATTAGTCTCCGCAACAACCGTGGTCGCAGCTTCAGACCGGACAAACTCCGCGATGCTGCACACAAGATCTCCTTCGAACTCGATGTCGTCTTTGTGGACGTCCCGGTACCCGTACCGCACGATGCACCGGTACATCCGGTACTGTTTCGGCCCCACGCGTCCGACCAGAAACCGCTCCTCGGGTCGGACGTGCGGGACCGGAACAGACTTGACGCAGAGAAAAACAAGCACTTGATGGAAGGCAGGGAGGTTGGTAACGAAATGAGAGAAGATCGCCGGGACGCCGGAGACGAGCTCGGTGTGTATGAGCCCGACGCCGCGGACGCGTTTGATCCCCAGCGTCTGGCCGAGGCTGAGGAGCCAGTTGACCGAGACTTTGTTCTGCACGTCGAACTCGTACCGCTTGAGCGTCCCGTAGTGCCACGTGCACATCGCCGCAAGGAAGCATAAGGAGAGAGCGACTGGAACCCACGCGCCTTCGAGGAACTTGATGAGCGAAGCCGTGAAGTAGAGCGATTCTATCGTGCCAAAGAAAACAACGAAAGCGATAGCGAAGAGGATGTTCTTGTGCCAGCAGAGTACGATCACTAGTGACATCAGACATGTCGTCACCAGCATAACGGTTATAACCGCCAAACCTAAAAAGAAACACTAGTTAGTTAGTAACGGTCTTACACTACCAGAAGTATGTGTTGAAGTCACATACATACCTGAAGCATTACCCAACCGCTTAGTGTCTCTGAAACCGATGGTGACAGCTAAGCAGAGGACCATCAAGAGCCAGTTGATCTCAGGGATGTATATCTGACCGTGGATTTTGGACGACGTATGAACGATCTTCACTTTAGGGAAGCATCCCAACGCAGAGCACTGTTTGATGATGGAGAACGTTCCGGTGATGATGGCTTGGCTTCCAACAACAGCAGCGAGTATAGCGATCACGAGAACAGGCCATCTCAGTTTCTCTGGCACAGATACATAGAACCCAATGTTGTAACTGGTGTCGATGACATGATGCTGTGAGAGATAAGCTGCTTGTCCCATGTAAGCCAGTATCAAAGACGGGTACACAAGTGATGTAAAAGCAATCTGCAACAAGAGCAATATCCTTCAATGAAACTAGACAAAAAAAAACTAATCTAAAGAAGTCTAAACGCCCGCCTAGGTGCTTATAAGCGTCTAGCGATTTCTTGAACATTACCTTGATGGAGAGTTGAGAGAAATGACCGAGATCCGCAAACATTGCTTCTGAGCCTGTAATGCAGAGCAAGATCCCACCGAGAGACATCCAACCTTTACTCTGAGTTTTCTTGAGGAACTTGTACATGTAGTAAGGAGAGAGGGCTTGGTAGACATGCGGGTTCCAATGGAAAATGTTGTAAACACCAATGGCGCTGATGCACATAAGCCACAAGAGAATCACCGGGGCGAACAAGAACCCCACCCTGTGTGTACCGTAGTGCTGAAGCGCAAACAAACCTATCAGAATTACACAAGCAGCAGGTACTTCTATATCTGCACAAAAAAACAGAGAAAAAAAAAAGGTTTCAGACACAATCAGAATAACATTTATTACAAGATCATGGCCGTTAAGGATTATATTTAGACAAAGAGTTGATAACACAAAGATCCAAATGTTTAGTTTTGGATAATATTTATATATATAAACAGCCACTTGATAAGTGCAGAGAGAACAATCCAAAACGCTGATTCAATAGGCATGGTCCATCAAAACAAACCCGAAAGTGATGCAGTATACGTGTTACGTGCAAAACAATGTCAAAGCAATCTAATAAACAGATGGTGGGAACAACGGCTGACTAAAGAAACCAGATGACTTTCTGATTAGCAAAAAAGATTTAACGTTTTGAGATTGAAACGACTTACACTTGTGATGCTCCTTAGCCGTTGAAAGCTCAACACCTGATACTGCAGAAAAAACTGTAACAGACAACACAAAAGAATGAACAGTTGATCCTGTCCTTGTCAGAGAGACAAGACATCAAACAAGAACAAGTCAAAGTAAACGACTTTTTATCTAAAACTCACCGGAAATCGCAGGCGTTAGGACACCATCACCGATCACCATACAAGTCCCGATCAAAGCTAGAACAAGCAAAACCTTCTGCAACACTCTCCGCTTCTCAAGCGTCGACTTCAACCTCGCCGCAAACCCCGACCGAGGGCCCATCTCCAACGGCGACTCGGTCTTGTACTCGGTGAGCTGCTCGTCGGCGAGCTGGCAACTCGGGAGCGAGTTGACTCGTGCGTGACGGCAGAGGAGGGAGTAGAGAGCGAAGGTGCCTCCTTCGCCGTTGTCGTCGGCTCTGAGGACGATGAAGACGTATTTAAAGAGAGGGACGAGCGTGATGGTCCAGAAGATGAACGACAAGACGCCGAAGATCTCGTCGTTGGAGTCGGAGTGTTCAATGTCTTCGGCGAAGGTGCTTTTGAATACGTAAAGAGGAGAGATGCTCAAGTCTCCGTACACGACTCCTAAGCTCTGATACGCTAATGTCAACACCGTTCTCCATGATTCCTTCTGCAAAATCAAATCAAATCAAAAGGTTTCGTTTTTTTAAACAAGATTCGATCTTTGAATCGGTACCTTGACGGTGTTCTGATAAGTTCTGGATTCGATATCCATGGTGGGTTTCTCGGTAGTAGACTCAGGAGTTCGTGAAGTCCATGTAGAGATGTTAAAAAAGCGAATCTTGACGAAGCAATTGACTTCAGGATTTTGTTTTTATTACCAGACAGAACTGAACTGTTTTGAGGAACAGAGAATGGTTAAGGAGAGAACTGTTTTTTTTGAAAAAGGAAGGATCCTAAAAGAAACAAAAGGCGAGACTTTTAAGAAAAAGAGATCCGACTTTTTTTTTTGGTTATGGTTGTTGTGTTGGGTTAACGAGTTTTTGAAGTTGCTTACTTGAGAGAAAGATAGATTTTTTTTTTGTTTTCGGCTCTTGAGGGGATGTATAGAGGTACTTCAACAAAATATATTGATTAGTCAAACTCTTTCTATATGCTGATATTTATTGATAGTAATTAGGTCTGGATTACCATTTATTTAAAAGTTGATTCTTTGAATGTGTATTCTTACTATATACTATTTTTTTTAAAGTGTAATTATGAGGAAGATTAAAATGTGGAAAGGTAAGTGCGTTGATTGTGAAAAAAAGGACAATATGTGGTGCTTTGATAAGTGGGATTTCGATTCATATAGTTTAGGCTTTCTATAAAGTGAATTATCGCATGATTTCAAAAGATAAATGTTATGTTCAACTTTGAAGACAAGATTATAAAGAAAAAGAAGAAATTACTTATTGTTGGGTCCGGTTTTAGTCCAACCCAACTTTACTAATTGTATTGATTTATTTTGGTTTTACGAAATCGTTTCGGATATATAGTTTAGATATTTCACTAGAAAGTAATACTTGGTATCTCCAAAGATGGAAGTAAACAATATAGTTAGAAAGACAAGAACAAAAAAGAATGTAAAATACAAATTTCGATTAGAAAATTATGAATGTACAACATGAAAATGCCGCAAACCCTCGGATCTTATTGTCAGCGTTAGGTTCAGTTTATGAGAGTTTTGACACATGTTTTGTCTATCGCCTAATGTTCGATATGCCAGAGTTTGGAATTTATGAAAGTGGACGATTGTGGTTATGAACGTTACTCCATTAAATTATTGTAATATGGACCTGGTTAACGCAGCGGTAGAAAACATGTATGATTGCGATTTCATTTTTAATTTTAAAACGATTGGCTATAGAAAGAGAGCTATCAATTTATTTTAAAAACAAGAGAGACTTATCAAATGTTTGGCTTTCAAGTTATAGTTAAGAGCCAAAATTTTCTTGTTTGCGATATCATTTTAAATTTTCAACTATTGGTTATAGAAAGAGACTTATTAACATGTTTGTCCTTAAGTTATAAACTAAAAGGCAACAAAAATTTGTTTACCCCAAATAATATTAATAAAACTTGGACACAATTGTATGATATCGTTGAAACTGAAACTTGAAACCGCTCAGCAACATGGGCGGTGAGAACAAACCATATTTTAAAATCAACCCACAACATAAAATATGAGTTTTATAGTCAAAAATAATGTTTGGTGTCCTCTTTCTCAACTATTTGGTGTCTTTAAAAGTTTTTTAAAAAAGTAAACTAATATTATTTAGGGATATAATTAAGTAAAAATACAGAAAATGTTTGGATATAGTTTATATATGTAGTAGATAAGAATTAACAGATGATTGAATCAGTTGTGATTTTAGTGAAACATCGAATGAATATACAGTAATTTTTTTTTATAAATTAATAATATTAGAATTATAATATTTTATTAATTTATAGAGTTACTGATTTACAATTTTTTTGTAGATTTTCTACTTTCAGAATATATATAAAAAATATATATATATATATATATATTTATAAAAAAATATTTGATTTTTCTGTACATATATTAATTAAATTTTAGAAAAGTGACTTTTGTATCGTTTTTCTTATATTATTTGGTGTATATGAAATATGTTTCATAGAATTAAATATTTCTTTTAATATAATTTTACTAACAAGTGTTAAAAATAGAGATGAACTCCACTGTGAAAATAAAACAAATAATACAATGTTTTGTTTTTATTTATATAAATTTTATATATAAATTATTAATTTTTTATTTTAGTGAAACTATATATTTACATATGATTTTTTAATATTATATTATTATATATATTATTGATTTGTGTAATATTTTTAAAACAAGTTTTGTATAGGAAAATAATTAAAAGGGTCTATCCGGAAAGATTTACAAACACATGTACCAGAACCTATAAGATATTTGAAAATATATAGTTTATTTCTAAAGATTATCTGATGTTTAAGTCAAATGATTTCTATGAAATACAATTATCAAATAGATGAAAATTAACTGGAAAATGTTGTCCGAAATTAGGATTCCTATCTTTCTTTCTTTTTCACTGAAAATATTAGATTGAAACTTGAAAGATACAATACAAGAGTAGCATACAAGGAAGAAAAGTAAACCGGCAGAGATTAAGATTCCTATCTACCAAATGTGTTTAGTTTTATGTAAAAGGTTGTCCATCAAATTATGTCTATGGTTGTACTTGTATGGTGATTGGTGAGACTATTTGTGCATACCTGATACCTCTTAATACTTATGCTCCACGAGTTGGTGCTAATTAAATTAACGTTCACAATTAATAAATGATTGAATATGTTTTCAATACTATTCATCGACCACGCATATATTATATGATATCCAAAAACACCCATGCGTTTTTCACTTAAGCAGCCATCTATTTATCAGCATTATATCTAATTTGCTTTTAGCTTCGATGGTGGAATCTATAACAGAATAATTCCCTTTAGCAACCACTTTTTAATTTGGCTAAAGTGATACAACACCACTGAAGAGATAAATCATATAAAATATAATTCAATTTGAGGTTTTACACAATTATTTATGCTTCTCTATAGGGATCCACATATTCGTGGATAATTATATTTAATGATAAGAGTTCTACGGAATTAATAAGACCATACATATTAAACTTATAAAGCGAATATATGGTCTTTAACTCTTTTTTATAATCTTACGCTTTATAACAAATTATCTCATTAAAAAAGTTATACTGACGTCTTCTTTTTGTCAATTTGATTCGCTTCAATTATTCGAATTTTTAATCAAATTTTATAGTAATTTGGTGTAGTTGTTTTGGGTGATGATGTATAAAGTTAAGCGAACGAGTTTCAACGAAATAAATGAAGCGAACGTACGAGTGTAGTAGTTACTAAAATTAACGTCGAACTGACCCACACGTGCATGGAATTAATATCAAGATCATGACAGTTAGAAACGTTTATTACGATTTCGGATTGTTGCGAACCGGAAACCACGTTGTCATTTCTGGACACATTCTTAGCCATTCTGGAATCACCGGTTTATATGGCGTGTAATATTGGACATACACGTGTGCAACGAACGTGAAGTGCTCTTCAGTTCCTGCAGGATCACAAACAATAATTGTCATTGATTCGATTCCTTCTTATCTACTCATATATCAAGACGTAAACTGTCCATTGCATGAATTTATAAGTTAGAAAAGACTTGTTTTTTTTTAATCACCTCAATTTTTATATATGGAATTTGTAAGATAATTATACAAGAAGTCAAAAGTTCTGAAAAAGCAATAAAAGTCAGCAGAATAAGTAATTATCTTTGAAAACAAAACTGAATAAAAAATAAGTGTTTTCCCTAGAATCAAAACCTATAAAAGAAAAACACTTAAAGAATACATAAAACTATAAACTAAAAAAACAACGAAACCGATATTACAACAAAACCAAAACGATTTATGTTCGAAATGTTTTTTAAAAACTAAATAATGAGTTTATGTTCGAAATTTTGGTCGATATTCATCGTATTCTTGCAATGTACAATTACATTTGATGTTGTATTTAGTTGTTCTTAAAACCAAAATTAAAAGCTATCACTGGCTATATGGAATGAGAGAAGATAAACATGCTTTTTGGCAAGAATTCTCCCCAAACGCACCACATGTTATGTATTTAGACCAACGTTTATAAGTTTTAATGGCAGTATGGCACAAACAAAATGACCTACCTTACAGTGGTAATCGAAATTAATTTGCACAGCCCCTTTCTCTTAAATCCTCGCCTAACTACCACTAAATACGCAATAGATAACGAGCTTATATAAGAGATCATCTAACACCATAAATGCATGGGTTAACATGAAGGATCAATTTCAACTAGGGGAGGACGTGATTCGTCTTCTGTGTATTTAAAATAAATTTGATTATTAAATATATAATATGTATGGTGGGATGAACTATTTGATGATTGTTCAACTCACAATGTAGTTTCCTACTTTTGTTAGGTAATTGTTCTTTTGTCGTTGCATCTCCGAGTTTGCGTCATTGCCCTATTACATATGTGATTACGTTAACATCTATAATTTTGATACTTAATTAGTTAGATATTGACTTATTTAGCCGCCAGTAATGTTATTATTTGGTGGAGGTTTAAGAACATCCGTATTCGTAAAATCTCACCAAATTTTATAAATATAAATTTATATTAATATTTAATTTAAGTAAAACATAAAATTACATAAATATTTTATCAATGATTTTTCAAAAAAAAATTATTCACATCATTGAAAAAACATTTGCTGTGAGTCTCTTAAATTCTTGAGATACTCATAACTAAGATATTAATACTAATTTATAATAATATTTTTAAAATATCTATCAATGTAATTAATTTTGTTTTCAGAAACTTTGGTGAAATAGTATTGATATAAATGTGTTGGAGTAAGATGTTTCATATGTATATTTTACAATTAAAAATTATAAAAATACAGTGAACAAATTCTGATATTTTTGTTTTAAAAATTATTTTACACTTGTCAGTGATGTAAATTTTATTTCCAATTAAAAAATCGAAATGATTAATACTATTATATTGATAATTTTGTTTTTGTATGAGAACCTATTAAATGTCATCTAAACTTTGTTTCTGCAAACAAACAGATACTTTACTTTATCCACCTTTGTGTCATGCAAGTTTTAGTCCAAATAATACTAACACGAACTACTATACTATAGGTTCTGGTTAACGTGAACTTGTTAAAAATTCAGATAGCTATTGTGTACTTTTCCAGGGGTTGATAAGTAACGTTTAAGTGTTTTAATAGTTTAAATTACCATTCTATTTGTGTTTCCAGCCAAATGCTGAATACCGTGCTCATGTTAATTGGCAACATGAACCATTTTCTGTTGAATGGTAAGGTGATCTCAAGAAGCCAAGCTCACCGTACACCAACCATCAGAAATCATCTAATTTTTCTATATATGTTTTTTTGTCTAATGGTTTTCATATGTTTTCTAAAATGTTCTTGATTTTCAACCAAATTGCAGTCTAAATACTGATATGAACATCTCAGTATATTTGAAAAATACCAACACCAATATTCTAAAAATTTCAAGTGTTTGAACTTTACTTGCAAAAGATTTTTTTTTCAGCTGACACCATGTTCTACACGATGATTTTTCCCTCAGTAAATATATCTAAAATATTTTCTCTTTTCAGTAAATGACCAAAATCTTTTTATAATGACTGCAACTTTGGAATAAAGAGAAATAACAACTAAGTATAAATTGTAAGAAAGTCTATATGCCATCTAGAAGCAAACATTTTAACAAAACATGTTCTTTTCATTCAAATTGTTGGCCAGTATCGTTTAGTCATATACATTATCTTCCTTTCTAGAAGACGTGGGAAGCATTTAGAGCCACAATATGATCACAGACACAGATACAATAATAAGCTAATTAAAATTAAAATTATATCGCAATCCTCTAAGCCGGAAAATCTTATGATGTAATCGTATCGGACAAAAATATTTCGCGGATCAATTGTCATTACCATCATCAATATGCATCTACTGTATACGATTACCCACAGAGTTAATATATATACATCCAGTGAGTCGATGTTTTGACAAGGAAATGATGGTCTTCTTTGGCTCTCCATGAAGATTGAAGACCCGAGTTTCTTTTTGCAGTGATTTGCTCTGTTTCGAAATTTTCTAAAAGCTTTCTCTACCACAAACCGTAAATCATATGATGCACATGTTGTAAAAACGACTTTTTGAGATGAATAATTTTTTTTAAAAAGCCTTTTTCAAAAAAAAATAATTTAACATTCTTTAAAAAAATAATATATATGTTACATAAGAAAAAAATATAGGATAATTAGTCCTAGGAAAAACAAACAAACCCTGCTTATATAGGGTTAATATGTACTAACTAACCATAATGCCTGCTATATCCTGTTAGAAAACTTAAATTTCAGTCAGGGCCGGCCCTGGGCTAAAGCCCATAAAGCCAGGGCTTTAGGCGCCAAAATTCCTATATAATAAAAGGGCGCCATAATTTGCTAAAGTATTACTTTAGTCTGGTGGTTTACTTCCTTCTCAGCAAGTCATGAGGTGATGAGTTCGAACCACAGTCTTGTTTTATTACTTTTCTTTTTGTTCCTTACCTTTTCTAATAAATTTTGTTATTTTTATCACATATATTATTAAATAAATTATTTAACTAAGCAAACCTTGGTCGTATTATAAGTAATGTTATTCATTCTATTTTGTTTTTTACTCTTCTTTTTTCAACCAAAATAATTTATTTAATGATCAAAATAGTCATTTGTTTTTTATTCTTATTTTTTGATAAAATAGCTTTATACAAGATTTATTATAACAATGATTTAAATTATCAGTTGCCAATTACTACATTCTTCTTTTTTTCTTGTTCAAAACAAAAATGACGTTGATGTTAATGTAATTTTATCATATGTTGCTATATTATACAATTTATGTTTAGTTATATTTAAGGACATAATTTTTGTGTGCGCTTTAGGCGCCATATAAGTTCGGGCCTGTACTGATTTCAGTATATCCTCCTCTGGAATTTCAATCAGAGTTATATCTAAACTATCAAAGTATGATTAAAATATTTCCAAAAAAATAAAACGGCGTACAATATGTTAACCAAAGTGATGATTCATCATGCTCCATCCACGATGGGTTTTAAGTAAATCCACGACAGAAAATCAAACTTAATTGATGATTCAAGTTAAAACTATCTGTTGATGTGATATTGTGAATTTGTGATGTAACGATTGATGTGAACACAGACACGCGTGTATAAAAGAAGGTCAACGTCTTGTTGCAATTATAACACCGGAAGTGGACAATATGAGCAGACACGTGTTAGGGAATGATTGGATAGCGATGATGTAAGCCCAAATAATGTTTTGTTTTTGACTTTTAAGGCCCATAAACGGTTGCCTCTTTCTTCTGTTTTGTCCAGACTCCTTATTAAAAATATAAAACCCATAATGGGCCATACTTTTATCTGCAAATTTGACCCTTAAAATTCTCTTTGCATCACCATCCACTCCGCTTGGTTTCATTTGATGACGTCTTTGGTATTTAGAGAAAACATGTCAAAAACAAATGAAATAATTTCAAACTGTTTTGGAATACATGTAGCAATTTCGACAATTATTAATACTACCTGTTGAATATTATGTCGAAGATGTAATGTCACCTAAGTACCAGGCAAACTTTTAACAATAATTTGTAAGAATTTGCTATACAGGTTTAACTTTGTGAGAGGAAGGTGGCTGGTTGAAATAAAATAATAATGTATATTTTGTAATCATAGACAATTCTCTTCTCCCCCACAGAGGAAAAATTTTCTATGATACAAGTTTTATTGATAGTCGAGAAGCTAATCCTCTATGTGTAAAGGCCACAAAAGGATTACGATGATTTCTATGTGAAGCCAGATGTTTTCAGCTTGTGTACCATCATTCACTGATGATGAGTTCGACTTCGACAGGGGGATCCTTTGACGTCTTGGAAGTAATTACTGAATCAACGTTCTCGCATAAACCTTGACATTTTCGATGCCACAAGATGTTAAGGATTTTTAATTATCTGCCTTTTGCACCAAGATCTGCTTTAGAACACAATCACCACCGACTACCACATGCACTATTCAGATGCACTGCACGATGTAGGCGATTGGTCACAAAAGTGTTTCGAATTTGAAATCCGATAATTCTAATATTTTGACATAACATGTTGTTCTTGCTCATAAAATATTACATTTGAACAACATTTTAAGTTTCGAAACATTTTTGTCTATTAGAAATATGTTGATAGTGTTAGCAACCTAACAATTATTAATCCATGGATGGATGTTATGATACAATATATATAGTTCGTGTAGTTTTTAATTCATTGAGATTGTCCAGATGTTTCGTAATGTGGTAGCTATAATTCATCTAGCTGACAATCTTTTTTTTTTTTGAAATTGTGGATGTTAGGTGTTCTTGTATCACTGTTGAGGATCTTGACTAAAGCTGTGTAGCCTCAAGATTCTGATGGGTTGAGAAAATGTGTGAACCTTTACTTTGCTGTGGGGACTGTTGTTATGGTGATATGTGATGTGTCCTATAACGTAGCACATACACTTCCGGTGATAAAGTTCCGTGAAGAGCGCAAGGCTCAAGCACTACTCAAAGAGAGTCAAGAGAACGGTTCTTTGACTGGACTGGAGGAAAACGCTCTGGCAGATCGTGATGAGGATCAAGTCTCATGGCTTCGGGATCGCTCATATACATTGTGACGTTTCCCTGGTTATATCACTGAGGATGTTCATTCTGAGATTCTTGGAGATTGGTTCCCTGTTCTAGTCATTGCAGGCTTCAACGTGTTTGACTTGGTTGGAAAGTCTTTGACTGCTGTTTTCATGCTTGTGGATGAGAAAACCGCTGTTGGTGGTTGCATTGCGAGGCTGTTATGTTACCCTCTCTTTTGGGTCTGCTTGCATGGTCCGATGTTTCTTAGGACAGAGATTCCTGTAGCTATATTGAGATGCTTGTTGGGACTCACTGACGTTAGTGTGTTGTTTTTGGTTCTTGGTCTGGCCTCCGGGTCAATGTAACTGTGTTGGCTTGGTTTTGACTTTTGGGTTATCTGATTCTACCAAAGCTTGTTTGTTATCTGTACTTGTATATTCTCTGAGCTTCAACCAACTAAGCTTCGTTGATTTGTGAATCGTTTGTTTGTACTTCACTAAAACTCTTTTCTATACATTTGTTACACTATGATCACAATAGACTTGAAGCGGAAAAGAAACAACGTAGGTTCAGTGATCTTCGTATAGCTAATAAGTTTGGATCGGGTTAGATCTCGCTTTTTAGATCCACCACAAGCCTAATTCGGCCCATTCTGCGAACCAACGCGTAACTGGGTTGTAAATATTCATAACAAAGCTGCTTTCTCCTTAAATTAGTTTTAGAAACAAACCTGTTAGCATCTGGTTCAACCGGGAATTGGTAACCGGTTAGCCATCTGGCCTTCTCGTATTTGAGTCTCTTTTATACAAGGCTTACATATGTACTTAGAAAGATATTTTTGGAGAAATCTGAGTGAATTGATGAGCTGATGAAACTGAGTGAGATTCACATGAGAATTGGCATTTAATCTTTTGATTATTTCAACCAACCAGAAACAAGATTTTTAACACATATAGTAGATAGATCCAAACTGAATTAAGTGAAAACTGCATATGACAATGCACAGAAACTCTATTGACGTTGGATTTGATCTCACAACACTTATTGCATATGTAGCCCCCAGGCCACAGAGATATTTTTACAGAACTTTATTTTCATAATAACAGCAATAATGGATTTGGAGTAAGTTAGTTGAAACAGGTAGACTTCAATGGAGAGAGAGAGAGAGAGACATGGACTCACTGCTCTCACTGATCACAAGGATGAGGTCAAACTCCTTTACTCTCTCTGAAACGTTGTCATAATATCTTTGACAAAACCGTGAACTTGTCAATACGTATTCATATTAACCAACACAAGAAGACGTTACTTGTGTTCCTTGTGATTCCAAAACAATAAACCTCGTTTCTGGTTTTGAGTCCCACTTCACTACAGGCTCCTCGTTTGGCTACGCACAATAATACATGATACTCACATCTAGTAAATAAAAACACGTGATGCATGTAAAGACATTCAAACCAACAATCCTTCTATAGTCCGGAATTTAAGGGAAACAAACAAATACAAACATATCAAATAGTTCAGTTGGTAACTGAAAGTGATGGATTGTTCCATTATAATGATACTAGATGAACCAATTAATTTTTAAATATAATTATTATTAGACAAATATACGCTTGGGGATCCGAAAATTAAATAAAAAATTTATCTGATATGTTTAAATATTAGTTGGGTGACATTTGTCTGCTTTTTATGTACTATAAAGAAACCCGAAATAAAGAGAAAGTAACAAAAAAAAAAGCAAATGGTGGAAGTCAAAAGAAAAAAGAAAAGAAAAGCAAAGCATTGAGTGTCCTTTATAAGTTTGTTAAAAATATGAAAAATATGTCAAAGTTAATAAAGAGTAGGTATTTCAACAAATGATGATGCAAAACCATTATTTGCTTCGATGATTGGGGAGAAAATTAAGTAGATCCACATGCTGATTTATCTTCGACAGTTTTGTTTACGTTGGAAGTTTGGTGTGTTTTGTTTCTCCGGGATTTCATGTATTAAAGACAAGCTGTTGTATATTTGGAAATTATGGACTTTTGGCATATAGTTTACACAAATTCGGAGCCAGCTATTGATAATACGTTAGATGGACTTACACAAATTTGAAACCAGCTATCGGAAAAACTGTTTGTTAACGCGTTAATTCCTAATTAGAGTAAGACAACAGAGTATTATCTATCCAGTGGAAAATAACCAAATCTGTACGTAATTAATTGATGTTAAAAAGGTTGAATAGACGGATGTGAACGATGTTATTGAAATGCGAAGGTCATGATCTAAACACAACAAAAAATCTGAAAGATTATTAGTTATACGTGATCACAATGCTTTTTAGCACCGACGAGAGCCTATGAAAAACGTTTTAGAACTGAACATAACTTTGTATTCTTTGTAGTCTCGCTAGTTTGCTACCATTTAAAAACAGATATTGTCAAAATCAACTAAATTATATTATAAATTTTGAACTTAAAACTAATTTACAAGTATAAATGTAATGTCGGCTGTCGGCTCCCCTATCACGGATTCAGTAATGCAAGTACTCAAACAAATTAATCTCACGAGCCAAGTTATAAATGTAATGTCGGCTCCCGAAAACTCCCAACAAAATAAAAACAAACACGTAAAAAGTTC
Source organism: Brassica rapa (assembly GCF_000309985.2). Lineage (NCBI taxonomy): Eukaryota > Viridiplantae > Streptophyta > Magnoliopsida > Brassicales > Brassicaceae > Brassica > Brassica rapa. The sequence continues at coordinate 24,865,311 of NC_024801.2, forward strand.
ATATAAACAATGTTCTCAGCAGCCAAAGCGCCAAGTGTGTTACCCTCATTACGCATCTGTCCCATTGTAATATAGGCAGCTCGTGACTCTCTCCTTTTCTCCATCTCCTTTTATTTTCATAGTATTTTAAACCAAAATGTTCTAAACAAAATTGGGTGGCACATAGAGTCCACCTCATCTTTCTACACGCCTACATCCAAAGGACATATAACTCAGCACATGTATTGAAACACCATCGCTGTCTCCATCTTCTTTTATTATGTTTTCTTTCATCATATTATTCAAATCTATATAACGACCTCTTATAATATACACATGATAAATCCATATGATATCATAACCCCTTCATTTATAGATAAAATAAATATTCAATCAGCCAATCCAACCAACCACCTATAATAATCATCATAAATAGCGTCAACAAACATTCACTAAATATCTTAAATATTATTCGTGCCGCCACAAACAAATCAGTAACAAGTCTTTACTGTTACTGAAAAGGCTTAGGAAAACATATAACAATAGTAGAAAATTAACATTCCTCTATTCAAATCTCGGCGATAAGATAATATTCATATTTAATACTTGAAAAAAAAAAGCATGATAGATCCAGACCGGACCCGGTTTTAATCCGCGATAGCCCAGTTCATGTCGTTCTCAAATATCCAGTGACAAACCTCGATCAGACCCGGTTTCGACCCGAGAGCTAAGAAAGCTCCATGCTTCGGACCCCACGATGACGTGTCCATGTGACAGATGGCGATCCCGTGGTTGATCTTGGTCTTACTCTTCAAGTCTAGAAGATCCGCTTCGTAGACCCGAACCTTAGGAACGGAGTGGCAGTAATACATTAGATACGGGTACAAACTCTGGTGACACGACACAGCTTTCGTCACTTTCCCGCCGTTGATCCCGTTGACTTTCCCGATCATCACCTTCTGCTTCGACCCCGCCACATTCTCCGTCGTCCGCAGCACCACGCTCCGACCAAGCACCGAAGTAGCGAAATCAATCATATCCTCCGCGGAACCAACGCACCGCTTCGTCTCTCCAACACTCGGCGACCTCTCGCATTCCGTCACCGCGTCGGAGATGATCTTCTCCATCGTGGAGTTCTCTCCGGCGTGGAAGATCTTGTTGATCTCGGCGAGCTTGGAGGTGGAGAAGGGGAGCTTCGAGATGATGCTCCGGGGCAAAAACGACCTTTTAGGCATTTTATCCTTAATGTCAGGCATGGGAATCACTGTGCCTTCTTTAAGCGACGCTTCTCTGAAGAATTTGCCCGGTTCGATCCACTTATTCACGGTTTTGCCATCGCCGAGGGTTGCTGACGTGGAGGAGACGTTGTACTTCGCGAAACCGACGCCGTTTTTGGCGTAGTCTTTGAAGGTAGAGTTGGGCGTGTACGTTTTGAAGCTGATCTTGTGTCCTTCGGCTCCTTTCCCATAACCGGTGAATGTCTCCGAACCGGGATTGAATGACTGACCGTAATTATTGAATTTAGCCGTACCGGAGTTTGAGTCTTTAGCGTAGGAGGAGAAGGAATCGTCTCCGACGTTGGATTTGTCTCTGTAGTTCGCGAACGTGTCGGAGGCGGCGTTACCGGAGGCGCCATAGTTCTTGAAGTTGTTCTGCGGGACGTTCCCGTCGCTGCCGTAGCTCGTGAAGGAGTCGTTGGCGGCGTTTCCTTTCTCGCCGTAGTTCGAGAAGCCGGAGCCGATTACGTTGGCGGAGACGCCGTAGGATGCGAACTCGTTCGGCACTCCGTTCCCGTTCTTGCCGTAGCTCGTGAACGACTGGCCGTCCCCGGCGTTGGCCTCGTGAGTGTAGGTTTTGAACGACTGAGCCTTTCCGTTGCCGCCGTCGGAGTACGCCGTGAATCGGCTCGTCGGGTTGTTGACGCCGTTTTGGTAGTTGGTGAATTCTCCGGTGCCGCCGGTTCCGAAGGTTCCGTAGGAGTTGAAGTTTTCCTCCACGACGTTGCTGCTGTCGCCGTAGACGGTGAACTTATCGTCGTGACCGGCGGCGTTGCGGCTGTATCTCCGGAACGAATCGGTGACGACGTTGCCGTCTTTGGAATAGGTTTTGAACGAGTCGGTGCCGCCGGCGGCGGCATTGCCGTAGTTGGTGAAGTTCTTCTGGTCGTAGACGGAGAACTTGACGTCGGCGTTGTGCTGCTCGAGGCTCGGGGATAAATCCGGGAAGCAGAAGAGGTTCGCGGCGGAGCAGAAGTCCGGGAGACGAGTCGGGAGCGAGTTCTGGGCGGCGAGTTTGGCGAAAGTGGCGGACTCGACGGCGTTAAGCGGTGAAGCCTTGGAGATGAGAAACTCCGATCTGATGGATGATTTGTCGCTGCGGATCTCTTTGTTCCAGTAACGGACAAGAGATGCTTTGGGAGTGAATGGATTCTCCTGCGCCGAGTAACCGCCGCCGATTAACCGTCCTCCGACGAAAGCAACCTAACACGCATTGATTCAACAACAAGATCAAACCAAAACCAGTAACCGCTAATTCATCATCAATCGACTATATAACAATAACTGATAATCAGACAAATCAAAATGAAAAAGACAGAGCCATCGAATCACATTCTAGAAACAGCAGTTACGAGATTCAAAGAGTTTTGCTTGCTTACATTGAAGAGACAGAACAAGAACGATTGGAGAAGAAGCAACGGTTTGAGCATTGTTTGGTTCTTAGTGAGAGAAGAAGAAGATATGGAGCAGAGAAGAGATTGGTGGGCTTGTTGGTTTTTAGAGCAGATTGTGTAGTATATATATAGAGAGAAGCCAAAAAAGCCTACACCCATTATATTTTCTTGACAACCACCAAAAACTTACACATTTAAATTCAAAATATATTAACTTCATTTATTTACTAGTTACATTAATTGTGTATAGTTGTATGATCTTAGTATAAATAAATAAATAATGACATTAGATTGGAAGAAAATAAATTGACTAAATTAGATAGGATAATGGGGGGAGGGGGGGGAATAAAGTATGAATTAAAAAAAATGAAAGAGTGGAGTTAAAAAAGGACAGCAGAAAGAGAGTGACAAGAGTAGATTTTAGAAGCAGGAAAAGAACAAATGAAGTGGGACTTTTCTTTTTTGCAAAATATTGGTTTGGTAACGCGTTTTCATAACCGGTTTTCGTTTTTCTACCCATAATCTAATTTAGCGGTTATTGATAAGTTTTTTTGCTTTTAACAGTCCGAAACAAAAAGAGCAATGAAAGCTTGCAGTGTATGCTATTTATAGGGATCCTTTTGAAGTAAGAAAACCAAAGTCAATGGAGTTCAAGAAGTTGTCTAATTAATGGGAGTTTTTATTATGTGAGAATGAAAATTAAACGTCTTCTTCCCTAAAACTTAACTATACTGATGTATGGAATCCAATGAACAGACCATATGAATGCATGCATTAATGTTAATTCAGTGCAGTTGTCAATAGTCAAAAGTTTATTTACATTTACAGTAGTCTGTTCCCAATTATCATTGACCAAAAAAAGGCTACAACAATTGGTGACCAGCCACTACAAAGGCTAGAGTGAATCTATGTGAGTGTATAACTTATGACCAACAACTATTAAAAGGACTATCCAGTAAAATCCATTTATAGTAACTTTTTGTGTAATAGACGTTGGTTGTCTGATAATGAATGCTTGATCATGGGTGGTTTGAATAAAAAGTAGGTCGGCCATAATGCTTTCAAGTTAAAACATTCAAAAAATTACGATGACTTGAAAGTTCTTTTCGGTTTGATCAGTAACCGGAAGCAGGGTTCGGTTCCAATTTTTTTAAAAAAGCAAACAATTTTTATCCGACATTACGCCACGCGTCATGAACTAAATGGTTGTAACTAGACGCGGTTTTCGCCACCAGCCAAAACATAAGGGTACGTGTTGATGTAATAAGTGGAAAGAACTGAGTAAGATTCGTTAATAGTGAACCCAAAATTCGTTATTAAATGAATTATAAAAGATTAGATAAACAAAAATTCGTCATTTTAGCATTTTCTCGATCTATGTCTGATTGCACCAGGAAATAGACAAAGCTCGTGAGAGTGGCAAATCAGTAGTACAGTTGAAGACGATGGGGGTAGTTTGGGTATTCAAGTTCGATAAGTTCACGTTCTTTGAATAATTTGTTTGGGTAGTGTTTTTTTTTTTTCAATTGTTGTTACGTCGTAGAAGTCTTTTTATCCAATACTGAAAGCTACCAAACCGTAGAAGATAAAGTAATGTGATAAACCAATGATATCTATTAGGGTAAAAACCATAAAACCATATTGTTGTTTATTTGAAAGGCCGTTTGGTAAATATTTTACGCCATGCGGTATATCGCTATTAGACCATCTCCGATGGTTTACTATATTTTTCACTTCAAAATAGAGTAATTTTATAATAGAATTTAATTCTACTCCAATGGTATTTTATTTTAGAGTGAAAAATAGAGTGATGAACAAAAAATAAATAAATTACTCTATATTTGACGTAAACCTATTTTTTATTCTATTATAGAGTACCATTGGAGCATTTTTACTCCAAACTTTATTTTAGAGTGAAAAATAGAGTAGTGTTGGAGATGCTCTTGTGTCTTTAAAACACATTGTTTTGATAAACCACATGCGATAAAACACATGATTAATTATAGAGTTCCTTAATTATATACTAAAATATCACCGTATACATAAAACAATGATCTCCCTGTTTCATTACATTGCAAATGAATCATGTTCCATTTGTTACTGTGTAACGCGTTGTCTCCAAAAATAGGAGGGTTTGATAATTGGTAGTATTTTCTTTGGATTTAAATAGATAGCCTCAACACTTTTCTGAGTGTCAACCAGGCGCCAGGCCACTTATATACACTATAGCCCTAATATACACAAGTGACCCATAAGTGGGTTGATTTATGCAATTCCATATACGTATATATATATATATCTTATGTGTGTAGTGTGTATGCATGACGTGATGATGACATGTACATTCTTTTGGAAGTGCAAGTTTGCAGCGGCATTGACATGCATGTAAGTTTTGTCACATTGTTCAAAAGGCAATGGATATGGTTTTTAGCTATCGTATCTTATTGTAAGCGATGCCAAAATATATTAATTTCACCCAATGCCCGACACTACAATCCGTTAGTATATTTGATCATTTGCATATATAACGACAAATTAATATGTTAGGGTGAACTAAACACTTGTATTAGTGGATATTCCCAGGAAACAATGTTCAGAAACTCTTTCTTCAAAAGTTATTTTTTTATGAAGTAAAATTGGGATGCATGATGTTGTTAGAATATATCTATATATTTACAAATGACTTGCATTCGGTATTTATTTTTTAAGGTTTATTTATCTGCTTTGGTTTTTGGTTCTGAAAATATAACCTATAAGGTCTTAATTATAATAAAATAATCAAAATTTACTGACCGTATGAATTGTTTATAGATATACAGGAGCTGCACATCTGCTTCTGTTATATCAGTATTTTACTGATTTCTATTAAAATCACCATTTAAAAAAAATATCACTATTGCATCATTTTTGTTTTTGAAACTACCATTGCATCATTTTTGCGGAGTTAACATTGTTTGACAGATGAAAAGGTCATTATACATTCATAAATCCCCTTTTGAAATTGCGATGGAGGAGTGCATGAAGTTTTGTCCCCTTCAATTAAATGCACGTTTCTCAGCTGTTTCTTATATGTTGATTTAGTTGTCACATCTCATAAAATGGTAAGGTTTAGTATTATACGTTTAAATATATATTAATACAAAACTATAATAAGCCTGGGAGAAATACTATCACAAAGTCTAGTTAGTAGTGCCAAGAGCACGCCTTCTTCAAATTAGATTACTATACCGTGCAATATTTTACTTACGCATTGAAATATTTATCAATCATGGAATTGGATTGTGCATTTTAATCGTAATTGCAAGGTAAGTACAATACAATCAATTCATAATTAGATTTAGTATTTTACCATACTTGTTTAGTAATAGGAGTAGTAACTATTATGAGAATCCTTTACATGGATTAACTATTATGAGAATCCTTAACATGGATTACCCAAAAAACTAGTATATTATGAGAATGTTAAAATACAAACCGCGTGACTTTGTGGTCAGTGGTCACTGTCTTGATGTATTGTCTGATTTTATCTACGTTCCTTTTGCTTTATTTTCAGTCTGGATAAAAGTTCCATTACAACACGAAATCGTAAATCTACAATAAGAAAATAAAAGCAGTTAAAAAAAAACTCCTCTAAAACCGCTTTTACATTTTTTGAGGACTGATAAGTTTGTGTAGATGATCTGATGATATACATTGTCGTTAGAATTTCTTTAGATATCCAACATAATACCATGGTTCTCTTTTTTTTTTTTGCACCAAATAATTATATTAAAAATTAAAAGTTCTATACACTTAGACGATTACACTCAGATAGTCTCAACGGGAAAACGATACTAACAACAAGATATGTGATATTAAAGTAATATAATTAACAACAAAAAGTTAAGCTGTTTTACAAAAAAAAGTAATATAATTAACCATTATAACATTTGTCTTTTCCTCTCAATAGGAAGCAATTGAGATCATAAATCATTGTTGTGGCCCTTGTGGGTACTGCATATAGAACCTATTTGCATATAGAACCTATTTGCACCTCTTCCCATTTTACTCCATAAATTACTGACAACAAATAATGTATGTAAGCTAAAAAAGGAAAGAAAAAGAAGTATAAAGCATATATATTGGTAGATACTCAATGTCTCAACACAACAACAAAATAAAGTTTTTAGAAAATATTTCAAATGAGAAACTTTTAAGTTTTAATGAAATTTGAATGATACACGTTACCTTCTAAATTGTTTATTTTTAAACATTGCAATTTAACTAAATAGTTGCATTATATTAAATAGTAATATATATTGTTTAGACTTTATTTACGAATGTGCATGCTCTAAGCTACTACTGTTTTTTTTTTTGAAACACAAGCTACTATTTTTTCAACCAACAAAATTGAAGAGCTATGACCTTCTTTTTTTGACAGAATCAAGTGGACTATATATAAGCTATTGTTCCAGGCGAAGACAAAATCGCTTCTGTGTACGTAAGTAAAATTAATTTAAGTTTTGAGACAAAATCTACAATAAGTTTTTTTTGGTCAAATAAAATCTACAATAAGTTACATACCCATTTTTACAGATATACCTGTTCTCAATATACTAAGGAATAGAAGTGGTATATTTGAAACACAAAATTGAATGAGTATATTTTGTAAACTCTACATATTTTGTTTTTTTTTTTATCTTAAACAATTATTTATATTTATATATTTATTAAAGCGGATAGAAAAATCATTTAATTCTTTATAAAATATTTTTTGGTCTTTTTTCTCCTTTTGTGCTATTTGGTAAAAAAAAACTGTTTATTTTGTGGTATATTTGAAAGCATCTCTCATTAAATCATCATTCTCAGATTTCTCGACCTCAGTTTGCCATATACGATACATGTAAACATATATACATCTGTTATCATTGTAATATCATAAATCATAATAGAATTATAGTGTTTTTTTTGAATATAATGTGATTTTTTTTACTACTTTTGTACATCCTATGCAGTGCCAGCCCTTGCACGAAGCAAAAGAAGCATATGCTTGCGGCCTTTTGTTTTATAAATTAATTTCCAGCCACAAAAATCAAATAGTTCTTAATAGTCTGGTGGTAATTTTCCGTCCAAGTATAGTTCAATGATCCGGGATCAAATTTCCTAGAGACCACTTCAGCGTTTTATTTATTAATTTTATGTTTATTTTTGCATAAAAGTGGCCAATTTTTTTCCCTTTGCTTCTAGTCCTTCAATTCCTATGACCTGCTCTGGTCCTATGTGTAACGTTTCAGTTTTAAAGAGTGAAAAGAAACTTTGAAACTCAGAAAAAAAACTAGCACATCCCTTATGCTTGTGATGCAAACCAAAGCTGCATAAAAGGTCGGACATTAGTGGATAATTATTTGACCACAACTCTTTCCATATTTTTTAAACTTGGTGTAGATCAGAGCCCATAAGATTACTATGTTATAAATTTATAATCATATAAATATCGCATTTCGCTTTTATAAAGAAGCACCAACATTTTTTTAAAAACAACATATATTAATACAGTCAGTAAATGAGTCTATAATAAGACAGAACTAGAACTCACTGTTACATTCAACGCTATACGACAGACATACTCTGTCGTGATTCATACGTATATATAGCATACACATGCTAACATGCGAGACCAAGATGCATGTTCGCATCTATGTGCGTGTGCAAGTTGTTTGACGGTCGATAAGAAAATCAATTACCTAATCTAATTAACTATCATAGAGAAATTAGAAACCCACATGACGGGCTTGACCAATAATGCTGATTTAAAACAATACTACTTCATGAAGTTATTTTAATTTATCCTCCATGAGATATGTTTCCAGCAATATTGTACTCCCTCCGTTTTTTTAATATAAATCGTTTTACAGCTATGCACGTAGATTAAGAAAACCATTAATTTTTTATATTTTCTAAACAAAAACATCATTAATTATTTACTTAACCACAATTCAACCAATAGAAAAATATAAGATATATTATCATTGGTCATACAACATTAATTATTAATAAACTTTACATAAAAAACCGAAAACGACATATAATTTGGAACAAAAAAGTTTCTCTAAAACGACTTATAATAAAAAACGGAGGGAGTATTGAATAGTACTGTGCTAGTGTTTATGATTCAGTGCCCTGTTAATGACATGGCTTGGAAAAATTGGTGGTCGAGTGCTCTTCGAGTCCTGCGCATTTGTAGGTAGAATCAATGAACATCCAAATTATAATACTTCACCAAACAGTCAATTTTAAATATAGATACTCACCAAACAGTCATCCGAGATGTTTAAATCAGAGAATGTACGCTACAATTGTATTTTTTTCGTTTTATGTTGTCTAGATGACGACCACTCCTTCATCTCAGGATACTATATAATATATTTCCGTGCATAGTTATGAAAATTTAATATAAAATTTAGGCATGCATCGAAGTCCACGAAATACATAGATACATTCATTGATTACTCATGGTAATTAAACAAAGAACTCATAGGAACTAATTAATATGTATTCTTTTGAAATCGTTAATTTTCGTGAAGGTAAAGTGCTCTTTGAGTGAAGATAGTATATCAATATGCACATCCAACTTTATTATACTTCACCAAACAGAGAATTATATATATAGATATTCACCAACCAGTCATCCGAGATGTTTAGATCAGATAGAATGCTTGTACAATTTTATACCATCATTAATTGTTGTGTTGATGATGATCACTTTTTCAATTCAGTATACTGTCTATATGTATCCAATCATAGTTATGGAAGGATTAATATTACTAAATTTAGGTAGGCATCGAAGTCCATGAAAACACACATAGATAAATTCATATTTGATTATTACAGATATACAAATAACTCATCCGAATTAATTAATACGTACTGTCTTTACAACTTTTTTTTTTTTGAATATTTCTAATTTTCTATCGTGTTTCAAGTACATTTGCAAAAAAAAAAATTGTATGCGATAGACTTCATTTCATACAATAAAACAACAGTTGTCTTTGAATTTTTCCATTAAAAAGTGAAATGATATTTTTCTGTTAAGAAGCAAGAATTTAAACGATAGTATTTGATTTTATAAGAATTAAATAAATAGTTATTTCTAATGACTTAATTTCTTAAACTAGCATTGAGTAGTGTTTAAAAAGAAAAACTGACATTGGGTTATTGTTTATATTGATTGCCTTTTTCTTACTATTTCTATAAAGTACGTAAATGAAAAAGAACATAATCATTCATTATGATTAAAGTAATGTCCCCAAGCAAATTAACAAATGCTACAGAGAGAACCATGTGTTGCAGCTATCGATCATGTGAGAACAGTGTATTATATATCGGCGTGTAGGTTATTTGTGGACCAAATGTGCATAATGCGACGAAAGAACTGTATAGTTTTACTTTTAAAATAGTAAGCAACTTGTTAAGATCGATTAATAATGATATGTGATTGTATTATTAATCATTCTTTTTCACAAAAGATTCCTGTAAATAATGACATAATCTTAGTTTCATTTGGCATTACGCTATTATTGTTGAGTATTGCCATTTCTTGCAGAGACGTATCTCACTGTAGTATTGCTTTATGTTTTCAAACTTATACACATAAAACAGAGGTAGAAAGTCACGCCATCCAGGGTATTATGTCTCCCGTACACATGTTCTAAATTTTGGAATCTTCCATCATTGTTTTACAAAAAAGCACAACTCCATCCGCATGTCCGTTTCATAAATATAAAAATTTAAATAAAATTTTGCTTCAAAAATGAATTCTAAAATTTATGTATTTTTATTACTTAAATAATGTAACTGTGAACTAAAAATTGACATATTGAATTATTATAATTTAAAAATAATTGAAAATTGTAAACCACATAAAATGATGTATTTATAGTATAAATTAGTTTAATTTATTCTTTGAATATATATATCAATTTAATATAATTGTTAATTTGAAATTCAGGGAGTATTTGTTTACGTAATCATATAATTATATAACACATGTGATTTGTTCTCTTCTATGAATCATTAGTGTCATTAGTGATGGAAGTGTGTGAGATTTTTTTGAAGAAAGGGTTTTCAATGGAAGTGTGTGAGATATTCAGTGGTTTCTGGAATATCGGGAAACTGAAGTTTGGATGTGTTGATTTCGAAGGAAATACAAAAAAAAAAAAACAGAATGTAAATACTCCAAAGATGAAAATAAAAGCTTATAGAACGAACACCAAAGATGAAAATAAAAGCTTATTACTCTTAAGTTCATTATTTATATTTCTCAAAAAAGAAGTTCACTATTTATTTCTTAGTTAGTTTTAAAAACTGTTGTTACAAAAAAGGTTAGTTTTTAACACTGTTACGATAAATTGAACCTCATCGGCCAAGATAAAGAACAAGATGAAAAAAGTTACTGAATCAATATATTCTACAAATGAGTTAATAATTGATATATATTCAAAGAATAAATTAAACTAATTTTATCGTGTTCATGTTTTATCTGTACGTTATTTTTATAAGTAACATGTTTGTTATGTTTGTTGTAATTTATGTCTAAAATATAATAGAATAGTATGAAAAAAGGGAGTATAATTATACAATCTTGATTAGTAACCAAAACAAATCTTGATTAGTTACGAAGCACACTAGAACCTTGACTATAAAATATCACATGTGATCCAACTATTTATTAATTCACTAGAAAGTAGCAACACACCTCCAGCTCGTCATAAAATCCATTTATATATTATAAGAAAAAGTAAATTTACTTTCTTTTTATCCTCCAAAATATAAATTTCAAATGGGATTTCAAAATTTCAAAAATATAAAGGAATCTTTGTAGAGTATTATGGTGTTTTTAATAGATTTTATCTTCATGGAAAAAGAGTATTTCATGAAATATCTCATGTTTATATATATAAAACTACAACTATATTTTTGTACTATCACCACTTATTATCTATGTTTTGCAGTACAATTATATCAATGTGGGGTTGATTTTCCTCGTAGCGGAAAACTGAAAGAGACAAATATTATGAAATGAGATGTAATTTGAAGATGTTCTCTCTTTTTTTTTTAACATTTGAAGATGTTCATAATTATTTATTTCGCAAATAACTTTCAACATTGGCTCTTTTTCACTTGGCATTTAACGGGCTTATTTGAAAAATAATTTTGTTTCTGATCTTAGAACAAAATAGAAATGAGATGTAATATGTCCAAAGATATAACAGGTTTTTATTATGCCTCGCGCATATTCGGTTTTGTTCGTGAGAACTCATTAACAAGATTTCAAATTAAAATTCTGCTAGCAACTATAACTAAAACAACTCAACCTTCCTTAACCAAAGAAAAAAACTCGAATGCTCCTAACTATAAATATAAAAGTCTCTTATATTTTCACCCAAAAAAAGTCTCATACATCATTACAATAAAACATGTATAATGAGTGACTACATGAGATGATGAAGGCCCCCTTCGCAAACGTGGTTTGTCCAAAAGTCTTATAATTATTACGAGTTAAGCTTTTTCTTTTCTTTTTCTGCATCTCCAATTTTACAAGTATGTTCCTGTCTCCTGATAATACCAATAGTTGCTTTTAAAAAGGAAAATCGTGAAATAATCTAATTTTCTCATTGTTAGGTAAAATATCATGAAATAGTTGCTACCGTAATTGATATGCATGTGTATAGCTAGTGTAACGTGCTGCTTGCAAATATGTGAAAAAATACATGCAAAAACATGTACGTACGTATATGACAATGAATAGATGATGTCAAGTCGATGCACCGTATTCATAGTACAAGTGTACAACATCAATGTCGATTGTTTATGTGTCTTGTGATCTTATGTAATGTAAGTATGGGCTTTAATTAATTAACTGGATCTCTCTTCTCCCAATGGCTTATACTTCTTTGTCGCTGTAGGACACTAGCAGTCTAGCACCACCACCAAGCCAATCTTTATTCCCTTGCCACTACATCTGTTATCATGCTTTCTTCTTACAAAGTGTTAATAATAAGAAAATGTGTAACTCATGCAAAAGTTCTTTTTAGTAGTGGAAAATAATGGGCACGCACCTTTATTTTAGTCCGTCTTTGCATAATTGCGAATATATATGTGCATTTTTAAAAGGTAATTTATTCGAATTTTATCTTCTGCTTTGTCGGCAATTTATTTTGAAAGTAACTATTAAATGTTTATATTAATGGTCCCGAAGGAAAAAGAGGTAAGAGAGAAAAATAAATACTGATTAAAATTTTGAATTTTGTACAAGTTATAAAGCAAGCAGAACCCTGAAAAGAACCAAAATACTCCCTCTGTTTTTAAAAGATGCATATTCTATACTTTTCACATATATTAAGAAAACTCATTAAATATTCATTGTTTTTTGTGAATAACAATTTTCCATAACTTTAAACCAATAGAAATTCAATAAACACCATTAATTTTTTTGAAACTTACAATTTTTCATAAAATCATACATTGAAAAAGTAAAAAATGTATCTTTTTAAAACAAATTTTTTTTCCAGAACATACAACTTTTAGGAACGGAGGGAGTATATAACAAGACCTGAATAAAGGCCAGGTTATATTTGACAAAAAAAGGCCAGGTTATACCAAAATAATTATGGGCCGCAACTAGACCTACATTTATAGGCCTTCTCAAGTTTTTTTAAATGTGTAATGAAATTCGGTAGTTTAGTCATAAGAGTCTGATTCCGCCGAAACAAGATCACATTGCAGTGAGAAGAGGGTAAAAGTCTGTTCAATTGTCAAACCAGAACATGGTCCATCACCAATGAACATTTAGAAAAGTTAACGCAATACTTCCTTACTCTCCTGCAACTTTCTGAGGAAGAAACTGTTTTAACCTCGGATGTTCATTCAAATGAAAATCTCCTTTCCCTTCAACATTAGATTAGCTGCCTCGAGGTTCTTAAGGTGGACATGCAAAAGGCACTGTCACATATTTAGACAAATAAAATCAGAAGTCTAGGATCAGAAACCGATAAGATATTGGAAGCAAAGTGACATAAGTCTTACTTGCTCCTTTTCCAAGAAACCAGACTTGCTGCTGCTGTACTACTGAGAAATTAAAGACAGGAACAAACTTAAAGAATCTAATCAGTCAACGGAACAGAAAGAATAAAAAAAAAGGATAGTCAAAACACCTAAAACAAGTTAATGTAATAATTAGAGTGCAACTTAAATTTCAGACAAGGACAGAAGCAGAAAATAAAACCTCAACGCTTGAGAGAGGCTCAAGTTTCAAGACAGGACCTGACCATTCAACCTTCCCCCAAACCTCCGCGAGTCCCTGTCCTTTCTCAATGGAAATCTCAGCAGACCAAAGCTCAATACTCTCAGGAACGTTCCAGAAGATGACAATATTCCCACCAGAGTTACTACTAAGCCTACATATATCAGGATACCTAACCTGACAGGGCAGGAGCGTCAACGGATTAATACTACAAAGGTCTTCTCTCCACGGTCGCTGCAGCTCTTGTTCCAAACCCTTGACTTCTTTCCAATCAAGCTCACCTGGGACTGGGTCACACCACAGTATCCTCCCGCCATCACTACGACAGTATAAACGCTTCCCTATGTAACACCAGTCGTGTCTGTTCCCCGGCTTAGAATCTTCCCTTGGCCCATTGCTCCAAACTACAGGTTTACTTGGCGAGAAGTAAAGGCCAAGATGTTTCACATCTACAACGAAAACCTTCTTCTCCTCCTCAATCACTACACTTCTGTGGATGTTGTGTATCATCCTGGGGACTTTCCAGTCACCCCATGTTTGGGTCTTTACATCGAAAATCTCTGCCCACTTTGACGGATCAGTGCACCCTCCAAGCACGTATATCTTCCCGTCTATTAGACTTGCTTACGCGGAAGCACGAGCCATGTTCATAGACTCAACGCGGCTCCACGTGTGAGACAAACAGTCCAGGAACCAGACGTCAGAGCTGCGTCCGCCGTTAAAGAGACCGCCTATCACGTAGATGCCGTTACCCACCACAACGAAAGAGGATGATGAGTCCGGAGCCTGATAAGCGTCGTTAGGCGGGAGCGGGGACAGCTTACGCTGCGTGGCGTTGAGGATGAACCAGCTTGGGGTTGTGTCGGGGAAGAAGCGCATGCATACGTAGAAGCATGGCTCTGTGGATCTTAAGCCATTGAGCTCAGGGGAAGCTACTACGGAGCGGAAGCTCTTGGAGGCTGTAGCCAAGGCTCCACGGTCGAATCTCGAGACCTGCGATAGGATGGTCAACTCCACATCGTCTGGCAACGACCATAAGCCAGACAACGACGGAGAACCATTCCTCCGTTTATAACCTAATCTTCCTTCCATTGCTTGATTTCCACGACAGTAACTAGGTTTTTTTTCATTAGGGATAAACTATTTATTCTTATAAGAAAAAGTATATAATTTCCAGAACTAATTAGGATAACTAGTAAAAACGTAATTTCTTTTAAAAAAAATTTAATTTACTAATTTATTAGACAAATATTTGATGGTTATAATCTATAGATTTAAAAATCTTGGTTCGAATAAGACTAACCAGTGGGTATTTCTTGAGCCGCACGTCACTTAGATAAAATAAATAAGATTCAAAGGTTTTTCAGAGTATTATTGTTTACAGCTCTTTGAGACAGAAGCAGCAAAGTTGCAAGATTGAAAATAAGAAACAAACCAAGAGAAGTTGAGATCAGAATCAACATGAGAAAGAAAGAAAGGATGCAGTCAAAGCTTTTGTGATCTCACAAGAGTTATGTTCAAGAGAAGGCATAAGCAGGGGTGGTCTTGAAATCGAGCTCCCAGAGATCAAATGTGCCTTTGACGAAATTGTAGTGAGCTCCTCTTATTGCAAGTGTGTTCTTCACCACTGCAGCTCTCACAAAGGGGTATGAAAGCAAGTTTCCAAGCGACACATTCACAGCTTCCTACAAGAGACAAGATTTGTTAAGCATGAATAACCGAGCATTGGTTGTTTGTTTGTGTTATTGTGTCCTTTTAATTTATTTTTTACCTTCTCACACTTGTTACATTGTTCATCGTAGTCGAGGTCTTGATGTTCCTCCTTGATCTTGTTCCTTGCTGATGCACCAATCTTCACCCAATTTTCTATGAAGTCACTGCCAATTTTAGAGGGTTTTCCATCGTTAGTGAACATTCCCAAGAGAAACTATGTATCAGTTGATCATCTACATACTTTTTTTTAACACATCATCTAGATACTGTTCCACAAGAAAATCACACAATAGACAAGAATATATATACTAATATTAAATAAGATTTAAGAACCGGTTCTTATTCCGCTAAAAACTCCACCGTAAAAACCTCCCATTAATCATGCTCTTAGCATTTGATTACCTCTGAGTTGGTGCAGCATCATCTTCAATGGACATGAGACCCTTAATCCCACCGCAACAGCTATGGCCTATCACCACAATGTTCTCCACCTACCAGAATAGGACTATTAAAAACAGTTGACTGAATAAAAAGTGGTTGCAAAGCCTTAGACCCATGTCTACATAATCCAAAAGAATCCAGCTTTCTTTATTTAATAAAAATGATAATTGTTGAATTGCAATTCCTAGTGGCATAAAGATAAAAGGAGGAACAAGTTAGGTGGATGCAAAGAGAACAAATACCACGGTAATGTGACTAGACATCAACTTTTAGTAAGGGCCATGTGAATAATGCATCACTACGCTTTAGAAACGACGACTTAAAATAATGGGCACAATCAAAAGAGCCAAACTTTTGATGAATAATAGTATAACTGAATATAAGATAAGCACGTTTTCTTATTTAGTTAAAGCTACAAGTGCCTATCCTTCCTTAGAAAGAGGGGATAATTTTTTAATATACCTTGAGATGTACAACTGCGTATTCAACGGCGGCACCAACGCCAGAATGTCTCTTCTGTGAAAATATAACAAATAAAAACCATATATATAACAAACTTTTTGTGATATGTAATTTTGCGTTTGACATGGTTTTTTTTTTATGAACCTGGTCGAAAGGTGGAACCATGTTTGCAATGTTTCTGACAACAAAGGCCTCGCCAGGTTGGAAATTCAAGATGTGAGATGGACACACTCGAGAATCAGAACAAGCGAATACCAGAAACTGCATAATGTTCAACGTCGTTTCAAATACTTGATTGTTTTTTAGTTTAATATCAAGAGAGTGGTCTATTATTGAGATACTAAAACTGTTATGCGTGTTCATAAAGTCAACATAACAGTTCACACCTTTCCCTTCATCTCCATTATTGATCGAAATTTATACTAGTTTTTTTTTAGGTTTTAGTCAAAATAAGAACAGGGTCAGAAAAAAAAACGAGTAAATGAACCGAGTGATTTGGGAAAGTTGAAACCTTTGGGCTCTGACCCTTGGCAAGATCATTGAACCGAGCACTGTCCTTCCTGGATACAAATGAAACAAAAGCACATATATTCCATTAAAATGAGGATCGATTTTAAATTCCAGAGTTTCATTATAATATTAGCACAATTAATTATAACTCTAATTCTTTCAAATTAATTGATTTTTCAGCCTCTCGCAGTAAAAACAAAATAATTTTTGGTTATAAATATTTTTTTCTTATTAACAATATTCAATAATTTAATTCAATTATATGTTTTGAAATTCATAATATATTAGTAGTAACTAAAAAAATATCTAAAACTATACAAAAACCTTTTGATAATTGTTTTAGCACTATCCCATGACATAAAAACTAGTAGTATAATATTAAGGGGAATACGCAAAGAATAACGTAGATAAGTTCATTAATGACCCATGGATGTGCTTTATTAAAGATAGCAAATGGACCAATAGGTGATGATTCTATTCCAGCCTCACGAAATTCTTATTCGGATCAGAACAAATTGAATAATTAGTTATGATTTTCCTCAAAAAGGAAAGTAAAATTATGAAAAATAAGGAAAAAACTCACAAGTATTTCTGAGTTTTGAAATGGGTGAAACCGGATTTGATACGTTCAACGGCGTCAGAGTTGCTGGAATCAAGCTCCTTAAGCTCCTGAGTCAACTCTTTGATCTTCTCCGCGGCCACGTTCCCTAGATCTGTCTTCTTACTGACCAACAACATCAATAAGAATACTTATTAGATAAAAACGCGTAATACGTGGAATATAACATTTTTTTATCCCCCGGGGATTAAACCGGACTCAGAGATCGACGGCTAGGATCAGTCCCAAATTTCAGTTAATGCGAAATAGTATAACGCAGAAATCAAGAAATGATGATGATTCATGAACAAAGGTAAAACAAAACTAAAGTGGTGATCGTTGAATGTGAATATGTATGCCGACACTTTTATGTAATGATTGTCCTTTGAAGCAGAGACAATGTTGTCGTACCTGAGAAGATCCTTAAGTCCTTTGATGGCGGCTTCGTACGCGTCCGTGGCCATTTCGTCTCCTTCCTGATTATTTTTTTAAAGTACGATGATCAGGTCAAAATCCAGAAAAAGAGTACGATGATTATGAAATTTGGGATCTGAGGAAAGACAGAGACCTTAGGGTTCAAAAGCAGAGGATGATGATTTTATAAAAAGCTTATGGAGGAATGTGATATCACTTAATGCTCTTTCTCTGTTAGTATGAGAATAGGTATATTTATAGACTACTGAGAACTCTATGTCCTCTTTGGTTAAGTCTTACATTTTCTCTTATTTTTTTTTTGGTACCCACTACCCAGCTTGTTTTCTTTACACGGAAGAAAAAGATAAACCTCCACAAAAACGGGAAGATTAATATTTTTTTAACAATATATCTTATAGATACAGTGACTTGATGGTAAATACTGGAAAAGTATAGGGGCGAACTGGTGATCCATGAATAATATAGGTGGTGATAACTAAACAATGAACATGCCGTACTTATGGTTCTATATTCTTATTCATTTATCAGTTTACAGATAATATGCATTCTCTGTAGCTATGATAAGAATATTCCACAACAAGTCCATTATTCTTCTTTTTTTTTAACACAACATTATTCTTTTTTCTTTTCAAAACAAAAGAAAGTAAATTCAAACTTCTTTCGAAATTTTATCCACCTCACGTTCCGTTTCCATTTGCGGTAAGTTTTTTGTGTTAGGTAAAATAGTTCCCTTCCTACCCATGACTCGAGAAAATAACTATACCATTATCGGTTGCAAACTAGAAAATAAATTCATCATTGTTGTTTGGTACAAAACTTTTTCCAAAAATACAAATACCAATCAGAAATTGTCACGCAGAAGCGTGAATTAATATCAAAATTGATAGAAAATGATGAGTCAGGCTCAGATGCACTCTCATCATCAGCGCAGGATATCCTCACCAATAGCAAATTGTCAAGATAGAGATGACATTAACATTACATGAATATTCATGTAATATTTCTTCAAGAATGTAATGCAAAATCTTAAGTCTCGTGAATTGGTTTTAGTGACATAATTATTTACTTGAGTGATTCTAGTGACATAATTAACATTTATATTACAACTTCTGGTTAATATCACGACTTATAGAGTTAATCTATCGCAATTTTAAGCTAACTTTTAATCTTGATTACACTAACTCTACTCGGTAACAAAATTTTAGATTATTTATTTTGACCATACTGATTTAAACTCGAAGTAAACTTAGGCTGTAACTGGAAACTTAATCTAGGAATGTATGGAATAAATGGAATTGGAATCAATGGAATAAAATGGAATGGAATAGTGATAATTTTTGGAATTAAAGGAATGATATATGTATTTATTTTTTAATTATATTCAAATTATTTCATTCCATCCATCCCTTTCATTCCTCCTCTTTTTTTATCATGAATGATTTTTAACGTGATTCCTTTTTTTCCTCATTCATCCCACAGGAATTTATGGAATCAAAATTTTTGTTTTTTCCACTTAACTGGTGAATTTTTTTTGGAATGTCTATGAATGACTAATTCCACATGATTCCATTCATAAAAAAAGCATTCCAGTTACAGCCTTAAGTAGACGCAGGGAAAAAGGTAAATGGTCTTTTCTGATGGGACGGTGGCCAGGATAAACGAAGGCAGGTTTATAGGCCAATAACACGCGTCATGTTGTTAACGGTTTCACCGCACTCACCAGCTGGCATTTGATTTACGCGTTAGCATTTTGCTTTGTTATTGTTATTTCGAGGTCGATTTCGTCACAATGTATGGGTGCAGCTATAAAAAAGTGCTTCAAGAGTTGCTAGCCCCTTGTTAAATTTAAAAGCTTAGCTTTTAAAAATTTCTGAAAATCGACGTTGCATAGCATAGATAAATCATAAAAGGAAATTTTAAGATAGCACTAGAGCCTAATTATAATTTAGTTTATTTCACAAAGATAAAGACAATGTTCATTTGTTGTTTTGCTTGAAAATGTGTTGGTCTGACTTACCGGAGAGGTCTTAGCGCAGCAGAACGTGAAACATTTGCCGAATGTGGGAGCCATTAAGAATCTCTTTCTACTTCTCCGAGCAATCTGTCATAATATGTATTAATTCAATTATTTTATTTTGAATAAATTAGAGATAACGTCCCGTTCTATTATTGACTACATTATTGATTAACTCACGTCGGCATACGTATTTTTAAAAAAAATCATAGCAGATTAGTTATAAAGGTTATAGTATTTGGATTGAAATAATGAGATGGCCAAAGCTCGAATATTAAACACAGATAAATGAATCCATAACTGGAATGGTTCTCGACTCTTTTGTTTCATATGTATAAAATGTATACATACACAATCTGCAAAATGCTAAAGAAATTCAAGCTGGCTTTTCATTAGGACCGAAGGGTCCCTAAGTCGTTTGTATTACAATTTTTATTTCCATGAGTGATTATAAAACTATTCAGTTAAAAATATATTTTAAGTTATAATATAATTTGGGGAAACAAATGGCCAGCTTTTGAGATGTCTTAACCCCCAACACACATCTTCTATAGACTTCTTTTAGTTTTTCAAACATAAATCCGAAGAAACAAAGTTCATGTGGAATTGGTAATCACTCGCTTATAAAATTAAACAAAAGAAAGATAAACGTGAGAGATGAAATTACCTAAGGCAAAGGTTAGGGGATAAAGAAGGACTTGGTAATGCTCCTTGGCCAATTGATAGCTCCTCGAAAACCTCTACAGGCGAAGAAGATAAATGCAGAACTTTTTCGGGAATTGAAATTTAATATATCCGTCCTAAAGAACGTAATATATATTTATTTCAAAAATTTATTGGGTATGGCCAGAGATTGGGGTTTTGATTTTCGATGTTTTGAGGAATTATGACGACCATTCGAGCAATGTGGGGGCGCTCCGTAACGGGATAGAGAAAGCGAAAGCTAAGTGAAGCAGGGCTTCTTCTTTCATTTACTTTTTATTTATTTATATCTACTATTTTATCTAGCAAACAAATCACAACAAAATATAGGATCTCCCTATACTTACAGCTGATTGATATTTTATTTACTTATACTAATTATAGAAGAAAATCATAAGATTTTTCCTAATTTTATGCTTGCACAATTATTTAATTCTTTCCATCATTTATTCAAAATATAGTAAATAATCTTCAAAATGAAAAGTTCGTTTACTTTAAATCAAAAACCAAATCAAACTCCTATTAATTAAACTTTATAACAATCTATAGGTTTAAAATAATTTATATTGTTTAAACCTCTCATTCATCTAATGGACACTAAGATTTAAAAAGACGAGTGTCAGCTGGAAAGTTTAGTGACATCACAGACAAGATACTACGATTAACTCTAGTCTCTTAACTAGGTTCTTACATTCGGGTAAGAGATGATTCTTAATTTTTCTTAGATTTTAATTTAGAAAAGCTAAGAATCGTTTCTTAAATAAAATATATAAGAACCGTTTTCGGGTAATAATAATAACAAATCTATCTTATTAAAACTCAAGTACAAATTTGGAGTGTTTGGAGACTTGAATAGGACTATTAAAAAAATTTGGAGTGTTTGGAAACATAAATTGTAGTCTTCTAAAAAAAATTAATTTTGTTTGGAAACAAGGATAGTAGTATTAAGAAAAAAAAGAGTAATGGGCTTATGTTTTTAAGAAAAATTAAAAGTCCATCATATTATAAAAAACTATCTATCTGGGCGAGATTTAAAATATACGAAAACGGGTCAATCTAATCGCCTAAAACTTTTTCTTTTCTAAACTAACCATAAAACAAAATTTAAACTTTATACACATATTTCAAATCAAAATAATAATTTAAAGTTGATTTATATCAAAAATTGATTAAAAACTAATACATATATTCAAAAATGGATTTTTACTAAACTATTTTTCAATAACCATTATACAAAAATGTTGTCAATATATATAATAAAAATACAATACAAAGCCCAATTTGAAATACTAACTCAAATTATCGTTTTTATATTTCCTATTAAGTTTTATAAATATAATATATGTAATTATTTATATGATGGTACGTATAAAATACTATTAATTATATGATTACTTATATGATGGTACGTATAAAATACAATTAATTATATGATGACAGTATACGATATATAATAATGAATAGGGATGAGATTTCGGGCACCCATACGGGTTTGGTTCTGATCGGTTTGTGTTTCGGGTTTTCGGAGTCAAAAATTTAAGCCCTGTTAGGATGTTTCTAAATTTTGGTTTGAGTTTGATTCGGATCTTTGCGGGTTTGGTTCGCGTTTGGATAACCCATTTAAATTATTTTTAAAGTTTTAAATCATTATCTATTTTAAATTTCTCAAAATCTATAAATAAAATAATATATTACCTATAAATTTGAATAACATATGTCAGAATACCTAAGCTTAACATATCAATTGGTTTGATTTAAAATTTTGGATATGGAATCAATAATTATTTTAAGTATTTTTGGTGATTTGAGTATACTTTAACTATTGCAGATATTTACTTTTGACTATCTATATATAGATTTTCAAGTATTTAAACCAATTTAAAAGTATCATTCTTAATGTTTTATATACGTTAAATCTAAAAATAATTAATATATATATAAGTATATAAATCTATTTTTAGATAAATTCGGGTACCCGAATACTTCGGTTCGGATCAGATTTGGTTCTCTAAATAACAAAATTTTGAATAATTCGAATATTTAATCAATTTATGTTCGGGTTTGGTACTATATTTTCGGATCGGTATAGGTTCTGTTCTTTGGATTCATTTTGTAAAACCTTAATAATTACATGAAAAACAAATATCAACATATTTTTCAAAATGTACACCCGCGCGCCTGCGCGGGTCAAAATCTAGTTATGAGTTAAGACCGGGGTTAGTCATGCCTTATGGGGTGTAATGGGTCTATATCAACAGAAACATAGACTATTTATTTCTTTATGGTTTCAGTCAACATGGGACCAAAGTTTAGGCCCATGAGTTGTGTTAAGATCTAGCATATGGTTGGTTAAATTTGGATAGGTTAACCTGCTAATTACAGAGGCCCTTGCCTCTAAGATTGACAATGCTTATTTTTGGCCCAAGTAATATGTTTTTTTTAACTATAGTTTGTAAATGGGCTGTTGCTAAAAAAAAAGTTTGTAAATGGGCCTCTATACAAACAATATATTTTTCAGTTTGGTGTGTTAGTGTCAAAAGCATTTTAATGCGTTACTTGTCACTATCAGTGAATGAATTTGGCTGTATTTGGAAGATATTTAACAATTAAGATTGTTGGTAAACATAATGCAATATAAAGAATGGGTCTGAAGAATATAAAATGTCAAACTAAGCTATCCAAAATAAATGTGACTGGCTGGGTAGTTCTATGCAAAGGAAAAAGAAATAATTTGTAGCCATCCTCTAGAATGTTTTTACAAAGTTGTGCAAGTAACTTAGTTCTCGTAACTCATAATTTGTTTATTGTGTTGGACACTTTGTTGGTCCGTGGTGGATGAACCTCGCACCATCTCATCCTTTTCAAGGAGTTCCAACTGTTAATGATGTGAAACTGTTGCAGAACTAATAAAATAAATGGAAAATAACTTCATTTAAGTTCGGAAAAATAAACGCAATCATACGTTTAACTAGCTAGGTTAAGATTGTAACTCGCCGATTTGGTAATTAAATAAGCTAATAGTGTAAGATCCATGAATTTGATGTTAAAAAGAAAAGGATCGATGAATCTCTAGCTTAAGATAATATAATCACGGCTTCTTTTCGTACCACGCATCTAGGGTTCATCCCAAACAAAGCCGCCTTCATCTCGGAACCTGGTTCGAATCGCAAGGTGACATCATCACATGCGTATCTCATAGTACCAGTTGTCTTTTCCCTGCAATCAGTGAGATAAAAACGCGTTCCTAACCGCACTTTCTTCTTCTCTTTCATATCTTCAGTTATATCTTTAACTATCAAACCATCAATATCTTCTCCCGAAACACCCGCTGAAATCCTAAGAACCTGAGGTTCACTGTATTGGAGATCTTTGTACCTGATTACAAAGAAGATTCATTAATATAATATACAATATTCTTCCTAAATTACAAAATAAATATAAATAAAAAAGAGAAGAAAAATAAAAGTACTGCTTACTTTTGTGGGGAAGAGGTAGCAAGAGTGACATTCTTGTAAAGGAAGGAAGCTTGAAGGTCTCCTTGAAGACATATATATATACACTAGGAAGATCGTAGGGGATCCGTATCGACATATCCCACTTTGCACTTAAACGAGTGTCTGTGATATTAAGCACCGTGAAATCCAAAGAAGCTAGTTCTATCTTCGGAACTGGTTCTTCGCGAGAGGTCACTTTGTGCAACCAAACGAGCCCAACAATAGCACCGGCTATGAAACAAAAAAAACCGAACCAGAAAGAGAAGCTTTTGCACTTTGCGAGGGGCTTCCTCTCGTCTGTAGTTGGCTCCTTGTGATTGCCTTTTTCGATACCCATTCTATACGGTTGATTGAAGAGAGTAGAGGAGACTTTTTGAAAAAGAGTTATGAATACAAAGCAAAAAATCTCAAGACAAATGCTAAAGCAAGAAGACCCTCTCTTTAGCTCTCTTTGTCTCTGTTACTTTCTAACCGAATGATTTGAATCTTTAGCTATGGCCTTCTTTAGTACTAGATCACAGATTGCTGGTCCAAATATATTTTCCTTTTCCACATTTGGAAACTAACGTTGTTTTAGCACAAAAAACGTTCTTTTTCTTTTCTTGCTTTTGTGCAGGTTTCTTATTGGGCTTGAGTTTAAAATTGAGGCCCAATTACTACACGTCTCCGCGCTTACATTACATCTCCGTCCGTATCCAAGTCGGTATAAAACATATTTGGGACATTTTTTTGGAACATATTTACACTATTACTTGTGATTTATTTATTTATTTAAGCTTTCACTTTAAAGAGTTAAAATGACTATTTATTGTTATTGTTAGTAAAGATTTAACGTTTTGAAGATTAATAAGTCACATACGGTAAAGATTTGATTATTAAAGGAGTGTGTGGAAATTTTCATGCAAGAGAGCGCAATCCTAATTGTATTCAAGATGGCTAATATCATATCAAATCCGTTGAATCAAACGATACTTTCCATATCAAAAAAAACAAATAATCATTTATTCAAATGATACAAGTGAACTGAAAAGTTAATAAGCAACTTTTACTATATTCAAGAAGAAGGTTATATAATACAGGCAAAGTTAAGACAAAAAGTATATACAAAGGGAAAGTTTTGTCGGGAAGAAATTAAACCATTTTAAGTAATTTGTGTTTTTTTTTTTTAAAACGCACAAGAAGTTGGAATCAGTAAGGATGAACATTTCTAGTAAGTCCATTGACATTGGTGAAGAATCCGACATGTTTGTAAGGAAGATACGATCTTCGTTTCCCTTCTTCTCTGATCGCTCTGTTCCTCATGTATAACCTCTCATGTGCCGATCTCGTCGTTTTCGTCTCCGTTCTCTTCACGCCGCCGCTCAATTTAGCCGCCGGCTTAGAAGAAGACTGCTTCTTCTTGTCGCCGTGATTCAGAAACACAAACGCGTCTTTTCCGTCGCTGTTGCTTCTCGAAACGAGATCTTTAAACCTCCACAGCTTCGAGAACCCCGTCGAACTGCTTTTCCGACAAGTCTCCGGCGAAGCTTCCTCCACCACGGTTCTGCCTGACCACGAGCAGTACGGTCCCATCGGCTCAGACTCTTCCTCCCTCTCGGTGGTGGTGGCTTCCTCGCTCTCCACGAAGAGCTTCTTGAGAGGCGAGCGGAGATCTCTCTCTTCCGGTTCGAAGAGGAGATTCCGGTTAAAGAGAGGATAAACCGGTCGGATCTGACCGTCTTCGAAGGCTTCGTCTGCGGTTATCGGTGAGTTATCTGCGTTTAAGCTCGTGAACGAGAACTCTTCATCTTCTTCTCCTTCTTCTCTCTCATCATCATCATCATCTTGATTCCACCAAGACTTGTTGTCATCTCTGTTCTTTTCTTCTTCCTCGTTTGTAAAACCGACCTTCAGTTTCGAGCTGAAGTCATCGTTTAGTTTGCCGTAAAGCTCGGCGAAGCTCTCTTCTCCGACGAATCTCGTCGCCGGAGATAAAGGAGAAACAACTTGCATCTTTTTTAACAATTAGATCCAAATAAATACAAACACACAGAGTTTCTCTCTTTCTTGAAAAAAGAAAAACTGAAACGGAAAAAAAAGAGTCCTGAAGAGGTTTGATAGAAACAGAGGAAGCGTTGCTCTCTTTTATACATGGTTTTGATATTTTAAAGCCTCTTCAGTCTCCTACTTTTATTTTCCTATTTTTATTTATTTTTTCTTCTTTTATAATATTACAAGCTACTAGTATCAAATAACTCTAAATTAATTGCCAAATATTATCGTTTATTGGTCAAGACTCGAAGTTGAACTTGAAAAATTGGTACATTAATGAAATTAATTGTTCTCCATGTCTATTAAGCAAAGCATATATACTTGGAACTGAACTTGGATTCTAGAACAAAAACTAATTGAACGTGATCTTAAAATCTTGAATACATCGTTTGCACCAATTTAGAAAAGTCATGAATAGTTGACCTTAGAAAAATGCAATGAATAGAAAATATTTTTTTTGTTTTGTTTTGTGGATAAACTAGTTAGAAATGGAAAAACACATGATATAGATTGAGCTGAACTTTCTTGGTTTTTAGCTGAGAATATATCAACAGTTTAACAAAGACTTTCCTCCTATCAAATCACATAAATGATTTACAAAAATATTTCACCATTTGACCCAAAAAAAATCAAACAACAAAAATAATATATTAAAAGCGCTTCGTGTGATGGGAAAGGAACATGAACACGACGGAATGGGTAAATTACCGAAATAACTTGTTCGAGAAGCAAAACAGGACTTGTTCAATGGTCTGACATGTGTACTGACGTGGAAGGTGGCTTGAGGTTCACGTGTTGACCTTGTTCATAAAGAATTTCCTCGAGAAGCTCACTTGGCTTTTCGGTTTGAGAAGTTGACCCACCGATCTGGTTCGCATTTGATTAACGTATTAGCAATTTAGCATTCCCCTAAGGAATGGAATTATTCAGCTCTGATCATGGACTCATGGGTTTAAAAGTGTACATGATATGTTTTGTTTGATAAAAGCTTATTAACTTTCTCTACGGTTTTGTGGTATACTCTTAGACATATGTTTTGGAATTTCGGTCTATCTACGGTTTTGTCGGTTCAAAGAGAGTGGTGATAATTATGTGGTAGATTACTCATCTATAAATTGTTTACTTTTTTCTTATAACTTTTACAAAACATAAAACCAATGTAAGACCATCTCCAATGCTACATTATATTTTGGTTTTAGGATGTGCGAATTTTAAAAGTTGTGATATGATTGTGTTTAATTAGTTATAGGCTGAAACATATTTATTTTGTTCATGATGAATATTTTTAGAATAAATATAGTTTTTTTAAAGCTGAGAAATCTATTTAACCAAAGCCAACGGATTCAACTGAGTCACATTAATCACATGGTTAAGACGGTTCTTGGCAGATTTTTATTCGGTTTGATAGCTTTTATTAGAACCTTACTTGTTGGCCACCAATCCTATTTATGGTTGAACTCAGTTTGGCTGCTTGGTCGGTTCGAGTTTTTTTACACTCTTTTCTAACATTATCCTCTGATCAAGTGCGTCACGTGTTGAATCATGAATAATCCACAATGTGAACAAACCAAGAGTTATGATAACAAAGTGGCAAGTGTTAGGCTGTGAATTGTTCCATTTATTGTGTGGTATAAATGAAATCTGGTCGCTGTTGGTTCGTAGATGGCTCGCCTCACCAATACACACTCAATCATGCACTATAACTGGCACTGAAATTAAAATAAATGAAAATAGTGTATGTGACTCAGTTATTAGTAGGAGAGGAGTTCCGAAATCCGAAAAGAGGGACATTTTCAGGGAAATAAAATCTGCGCCACTCGTTAGTCATTAGTACTAAATAAGTTTAAAGTAGGATATTTTGTGTATCACAAGAGTAATTTCATTTCTCTATTTTGGGTTTCATCAATACTGAAGTTAATTAATCTAACCGCGTGAATTAATCACGATTGAAATACGACTTTCACATAAGTGAAGAAAGGAGTATGATTACTTAGCAATTAACAAAGAAAATAATTATTCAATCCACAAAATAATGTATCTATAGAGTAAAGAGTATGTGTTATAGGATTCCTCAGCGTAAGGTGTCGACTCCCTTTGCCACTGAACCACAACAACCAAGAATAAAGAGTGTGTGTTTGAAGCTTGAACAAGATGAGAGCTCAAAGCGATAAAACAGAAGACTAAGACACAAAATAACCCGACAAAAATAAGACACTTTGAGAAGCAAGCTAAGAAAGAAGCGCACACAAGACTTTAATACAGTTTACCGATATTAAAAAAGAATTGCTTTTGGCCGAGTTAGTAACTCGGAATCCACTAGATTCATGATAGTGTTTACAATGCAAGATAACAAGTATCCCACACCAATGCTCTTCACTGGCGCCACTTAATATAAATACCTGTTCTGTAGCCTAAGAGAATACACAATGTGATAAGTTTATACTCACACAACTATTCTCTCCTATACACTATCACTATTACAAAAATGATTTCCCATTCTTAACTCTCTCTATATACCTTCAGAGTAAACTAGAGTTGTCCTTGCTGACATTTTCAAACTTCAGACTTGTTCATCACGTTAATAGTTCCACAGTAAGTAATGCAAGTATTTGTATTCACATAAGTAAATGGGAAAATAGTTGAAAAATATGCAAGTCCTTTTATATCTTCATTTGTCTTTGGTTACCAAGGTTTCACATTGCCATCTCATGCTGGTGTTGCGGCATTGTCTTCCTTCAGCTGTTAGTATTGACATGGATTTAGACCTTATACCATTTTGGTGTGTCTGTAGTTTTTTTTTTTGGATGTATTTGTAGTTGATGTGTATGGTAGTGTAGGTTCTTTTGCAACATAATCACGTACGGTTTGGTCATGTGCCTCGACTTTAGTTCTGTTGGTGTCTCTACATATTGGTTAGGTCTATCTGTTGTTCTTGGATTTGACTTTTTACTTCACTTTCACGAGTTTTAGGAATTCAATTTTGTTGTATCTGATTAAGTTTTATTTGTCTCAGAGCTTGCAGTTTTTTCTAATGATCGAGAAGGTAGGTAAATATAGACAAAGTGTCTAATTATATATCTGATTATGTGGATATAATGTCTAAATTGTTTGAACTAGAAACCAGAATGTATGAATTTTCATCAAAATAAATTATAAAAATAGAAAATGAGAAAATAAAAGATGAAAAAATCAGTTTTTATACATGCTTGAAAACTCTTTTTACACATGCTATATTTTATTAATACATATTTTAAAAAATAAAATTCAATACTCCCTCTGTTCCTGAAAGTAGGATGTTTTATAGAATTTTGATGTTTCAATATATAAGATGTTTTCATTTTTCTAGGTAACTTTTACTTTATTAAAAACTATGTATCCAATCATATTTTAATAATCTATTTTGTAATTGGTTGAATATTATTAATTTATAGTTTTAATGATATTTTTTTAGACAAAAAGTAGTTTTCTTAATATGTGTGTTTCTACTTAAACATTTTATATTTAAGAACAGAGAGAGAGAGAGTATTAATTAACTCTGTTGAGTCTCTCACCAATATGTTCTGAGACCTTTTATTCTCTCTGAATAGACCTTATATATTAATTAAATGGTACTGTAATACATCATATTATGAATTTGAAAGCTAATGTTATCCGATATTTGAATGTCTAATCGTGGAAGGCTGTCCCACACATGTGGCTTTAATGAATGCTATAACCCGACAGATGGTGTACAACAAGTTGTTTTGTTTGGATTTGGTTGGAATGAAACAAGTGACACTTTGATACCCAAAAGCCGCCGCAAATGCTAACATGTTTTCGGGAAGGTTTTAATGATCTTTGGAATTTTTTACGGTCCACGCATATGTTATGTCCGTTCTCTTCCAGACGAGAGATCACAGCATCTTCTACCCATTAATCTTCTTATTATCTTGTTTTTGATGTACCGCTGATTCCAACTTTTCCTCTTTTCTGTTTAGAACTTTAGACTTTGACCCTTAATAATTTACTTGTAGTAGCTCAAAAAGGATCTAAGAGATCATTGACTTTGTTTCTGTCAACGGAATTCATTGACTTTATATGCTTGAGTATGAGAGCGTATATAAAGTATATACACACCATCATTTGGATGCTCATGCACTAGCCTAATCAGTATTATATAAGTTTATTACTTCTCTGTGTAGTTGGACATTTGCCTATGTCAGAGATGAAAAGCTTGTTTACCTTCACGCTGCCATAACCATAAGGTCCATAACCGGTTTTGAGTCAAATTTAATAAATAGTTTACATAAACATAAACCTTCAAATTTGTAAAAAAAAAAAATATAAAAACTTTTACTAAATTACATATAGCCCTAAAATCTCCCGACGCATAATAAGTCATTCTTATGGGTGGAATTTCTTAAGAATTTCCTTATTGATTTAATCTCGAATTAATAATGAACATTCTTAGATTTACAATTCCCAAAATTATACTATTTGTAAAGTACAAGGGGTATGTTTTCTTATACACGCTTCGACCTAGCATTTATAGACTAAGTAAGCCAACACAATTCCTCCATGTGAAAGCTGGTGAAAGAAAAACATATACATGTGTAGGTTCTGCATTTATACAAGCAACACTGTTTAAAACAAAAATTGTAAGAAAAGCACTGTTCCTTTGTTTTTTTGATAAAAATACTATGCCTCTAAATAATGTCACTTTAATACTCCAAAATCCGAACAAATCTAAACCATTAAAATTAATGATTAATATAACCCATTTTCGGAAAAAGATAACTCAATTTTAAATATTTTTTATATACACAACATGTTCTAATCTTATAGAATAAATAGAATCGCTATTTTTGTAATACATTTAAAAACAAATGGGTATTTTATATAATAATTTCCTGAAAAAAGAATAAAAAAATAAACAAAAGAGGACGAAAGAGAGGATCCAATTGAAAATCGGATAGGATCTAATACTAAATCAAGGCTGTGTTGTTGTTGTCTGGTCAAAAAGAAAAAAAAAACTTGGGATTTTGATTAGATCCTTCAAGAACTTCATTTACATTGGCAACTCCCAAAGGCCTTCTTTCTCTCTCATTAGATTCGAATCTTTTACTTTTCACATGATCATCATCACGAGATCCTCTCCTCTCCTTCTTCTACTTGTTTCTCCTCCTCTCAACTCAAAACGTTAATCTCTAACTCAACCCTTGTCTGAACAACAGCAAAAACAACAACAACACAGGTTCCTTGAAGTTTTGTCCTTTTTTTCCCGCTACATTTCGTTATTTCTGTTAATAAAGTTTTGATTCTTGTGAGAGAAGAATTAGAGGTTTATTATCGTTTTTGATGTTGTGCATGAATTAGAGAATGGCTGGTACATCTACCAAGAGGTTCCCTCTCTATGCAAAGGACTATGAGCTCTTCGAAGAGGTGGGCGAAGGTGTTAGCGCCACCGTGTACAGAGCCAGGTGCATTGCTCTTAACGAAAATGTCGCCATTAAGATCATGGATCTTGAAAAATGCAGAAACGACTTGGTTCGTTACTTCGTTATCTCCATCTATCTTTTTTAATTGTTTTTTTTACATATAAAAAAGTAATATTTTTTTTTTAAATGTAAATTTTTTTTTTGGTCTTGTTAATGCAGGACACGATACGGAAGGAAGTCCACATAATGAGTTTAATAGACCATCCGAACCTGTTGAAAGCGCATTGCTCTTTCATCGACCGTAACAGCTTGTGGATTGTGATGCCTTACATGTCGGGCGGGTCATGCTTTCACCTCATGAAGTCTGTTTATCCAGAAGGTCTGGAACAGCCTATCATCGCTACTTTGCTTAGAGAAGTGCTCAAGGCTCTTGTTTATCTCCATAGACAAGGACACATCCACAGAGATGTTAAGGTAAGTCAATGTTTGTGTTTGATAGAGATCATTAGTTCTGCCATCTAAATGTTTTGTTCTAGGCTGGAAACATATTGGTTCATTCAAGAGGTGTGGTTAAGCTTGGAGACTTTGGAGTTTCAGCGTGCATGTTTGATAGTGGTGAAAGGATGCGTACAAGGAACACGTTCGTTGGAACTCCTTGCTGGTGTGTGCTTAGATTCTCTTTACAATAAGCTTTTTATTAATGTTTTATTTAAGCTAATGGAATCTTTTGGGTTCTGAAAGGATGGCACCTGAGGTTATGCAGCAAGTAGACGGATATGATTTCAAGTAAATGTTTTTTCTACTCTATCTTAACAGCAATCACAAGCGTTAATAAGCATTAGACTTAATTCATTTTTTCGGTTAACTAGAGCGGACATATGGTCGTTTGGCATAACTGCACTAGAGCTCGCTCATGGTCATGCCCCATTTTCTAAATATCCACCTATGAAGGTGAGTGTCCTTACTCCTTACTCTATTAAAGTCTCTGCTGTGTGTTGGTTGCTGTCTACTTAATGTCTCTAATCTGTTAATTATCTCAGGTGCTGCTAATGACCTTACAAAACGCTCCTCCTCGTCTTGACTATGAGAGAGACAAGAAGTTCTCAAAGGTAAATGTGATTTTGATAATGTAACAACATACAATGAGTAGATTCCATTTGTCTTTTCACTGAGAAAGAAACACTCTGTATTCATTTCTTCAACAGTCGTTTAGAGAGTTAATCGCAGCCTGTTTAGTAAAAGATCCAAAAAAGCGTCCAACCTCAGCAAAGCTTCTGAAACACCCCTTCTTCAAACATGCTCGGTCTACAGATTATCTGTCCCGTAAGATTCTCCACGGTCTTTCTCCACTTGGTGATCGTTTTAAAAAGCTCAAGGTGAGTTTGAAGCACTTCTTTTAATAATATATTAGCAGCTTTTTCTAATATCTCTTATGTTGTCTCTATAGGAAGCAGAGGCTGAGTTGTTTAAAGGCATAAATGGTGACAAAGAACAGTTATCTCAGGTACAAAAATGATTATTTACTCAATTATCTATGCGGTCTACTTTATTTAGAATCCTATGTTACTTTCTTGCAGCATGAGTATATGAGAGGAATCAGTGCTTGGAACTTTGATCTGGAAGACTTGAGGAAGCAGGCATCACTTGTAAGTAAGGTCGTGGTCTCAAGAGTATACTTTTAATCTCACGCACACACTCAATGCTTTCATTAATGTTTCTGTTACCAGAATCCAGATAGTGAAATGTGTAGTTCAGAGGTTGGGGATGACGTACCAAAAAGAAAGCCAATGGTGCAAAGGTCAAAGACTATGTCTCTGGACATGTTCAAGATCTCTGATAAGGCAAGTGTCTTTTGTAGCATATCTCTTGTGTTGCAGCTAAACATCACGACATTATCAAAATTTTCAGGATCTGATGATGAGTTCGAGTAATAGTCTAACGTACGGTGCAGTACTACCTTCCTTTCATCGCAAGTTCCTCCCAGCTATAGGGTACTCTCTCTACAACATTTCTCTTCTCTATACATCAGTTTTGGACGCATTCATCATACTGCAAGAGTCACATAGTTTGAAATGAAAATGTTTGGACGCAGATATCAAGTTGGCACGTTTTCTGAGGAAAGAAAAGCACGTCGTGAAAGAATTGCAGAGTCCCTCGCTCTTGATGAGCCACATCAACCAAAAGAACCATTAGCTGATACCAAACCGATACTCTCTATTGAAGATCCGCATCAATTAGGATCATTAGGGGATACCTTGCAGACGCTTGCTCTTGAAGAACCATTAGGGGATACCAAGCAAATGGGAAAAGCAGGAAGTGAGCCGGTAAATTTTTTGATATGCCTTTGAATATAAACGTCATGTGGTTTATAAAATTGACAAGACAATATTTCCTTCATCAGGAGAAACCAAAGAATGGCTACACAGTTAGTCCTGTGAATCAGGCGTCTTGCACAGCTACTGAGATACTCCCACTGTTACAGAGTCTCTTGGTTCAGAATGACATTCAGAGGGTGTGTGTGTTTGGCCTATATATCCAAATACTTCTTTTTGTTATACTCTCCTAACTTCTGAGCGTTTCACACTAATTTTGTTTTTTTTTTCTTGCAGGAGAAAGTCATTAGATTAATTAGATTTTTTGATCCAAATGCCGGTAATGTCTCTCATTTCTAGCATGGTCTGCTCTGTTTCAGTCTTTCTTACAATGAGTTCTGATGCCTTAGTCTTTACTTGTACAGAAACTGAAAATCCAATCTCAAAAACAATCCAAGGAGTCCAGGTATGTTCTATTTCTTATTTGGCTTATGTGTATATCTTATGTATATTTTTAGAAACAACAAAACTAAGAGCATTGATACTTAACAGATATATAAATCATCAAGGGAGAGAGAATTACAATCTCAGGTTGATTTCTTGGAGAAAAGGTAATGAATGAACTAACTTCTTTCCTTTTTTTTTAATTAAGATATGATTAGTCAAGTTGAGATAAGGTCTTTTTATGAGTTTTCAGTGTTGAGATTCTTGTAGAGGAAGTGAAGAGAAGAAAAGAAATAAATGATCAGGTACAAAAGATAAAAAAAAAGAAACTGATTTTAGAGACCGTATAATATATAAACTAAAAATGTTCTGTCCATCTGCAGCTAGAAGGACAGATCAGATCTCTAACTAGTAGCAGCAGCAACAGCCTTCCTTGAGCTTTTGTCTCTTCCAACATGAGGATAATAATTATTATTTTTGTCTGTATTAATTATTTAATTGTTATTATATATCATAATTCCGTAGAATCACAGTTGCTGTGAATCCCATATTCATATTCCTCTAATCAAATCAGAAATCGACAAGCGAGAGGAGGTAATCTGATTGGACTATTTAACAAAGTCTATTTAAAGTGTTTTTGTACGTAAGATCCGATTGGTTAAACCGATAAACACACACTAACTAACATATCATATATTCTATATATATACTATTGTCTAAAACCTGCATTCTGTTTCAACCTACTCCATTATTATGCACCATCATCATCAACTCCTGCTTTGCTTTAACTTTGGCATAATCTGGCATATCTTTGACGTCAGTACCTCTGCCAAGATAACAAAAAATGGGTCACTATTTTCCTACGGAATTAATGAAAGTAATAGCATCCTTTAGCAATCTTGTTGACTTAATCTATACGTATTCTCCAAGAAAAGTAAAAGACCTTGGTCCATAAGAAAACATTTGCACTTTTAGATATATTGACGCAGGAAATAAAACGGGTAAATATTATTATTGGTCGTCTGATTATGAAACTTACGTACCTGATCAAAATACTAGTCTGAATTTCTATGGTTCTTGATTATATCCAAAAGAAGTTCGTCCCCAACCACTTCCCTCATCTTCCTAATCAGCTGCTCTCTCCTCACCTTCCCTTTCTGACAAGACCAAAAAAATCAAATTAAACCACATTCGATACAGTCAAAATGATATCACTCATCATAATCATACCCGAAAATCAACATAAGTTGTCAAGATCACGTTCATTCTTGGACGGTCCAGTGACTTTGAAAGTATAGACATGAGTATTGGGAAGCTAACACATGGTGACCTCGCTCTCCCCAAACCACCACCACCACCTCTAATAAGACCTGAAAGATTACAAAACATTTCACTCTTGAACTACTGAATAT
The DNA here is from genome assembly GCF_000309985.2 of Brassica rapa. NCBI lineage: Eukaryota > Viridiplantae > Streptophyta > Magnoliopsida > Brassicales > Brassicaceae > Brassica > Brassica rapa. The sequence goes on from NC_024801.2 coordinate 24,901,227, forward strand.
TATCTATAAGTTACATCACAAAATAACTAAGTTTTGTAATGTATTAAAATACCTCTTAGCGTAGGAGACTTGAAGCTCACGACATGACTCGGAAGGATGTAAGAGTTCATGTTACAGCTCCATATCACATACTTCCTAGGATTCTCGAGATCATCCACACCACAATCATACTCACTCGAGCTTGGGTACGTTTGCTTAGATCCAGCGATGATTCTCTCAGGTTTGCCGAGGATCAAACGGCACAAGAGAAGATGTTCTATCCCTTCCTCGTCAGCTTCACCAAGTACAGCCCTAAAATAGATAAAAAAAAACTCACGGTCACAAGATTGCTTCCTCAGCAAGTAACTAAAACGTCCAGCGTAAACCCTAAACTTACGCAGCCTTAGAGCATGTATGATGAAGAAAATGGACTCCAACGCCGTGAGAGCGATCGTCCTTCTCGAACTTCTCGACCTCGCTGCTGCTAAACCCGTACGAAACGATGCGTTCGATCTCTTCCTTGGAGCCGGAGTACCAACCGTACCTCACGTTAGCGTCTCCGCCGTTCTTCCTCTTCATAGCCTCCGCGAAGACGTTGGACGCGGCGAGCTTCGCCTTGGCTGTGATTCTCTGCGCGGAGGTTTTACGCACGGAGACGACGGTGGTTTCGGCGGCGTGGAGACTCATTCCGGAGAGGAAACAGTTCTTGACGACGTCGTATTCGTGGTTTTCCTCGCGGAGAAGAATCGTTGATGAGTAGTCTCCGGAGGCGTGGTGGGAGAGTGTATCGATGATCTCGCCGTTGTCCACGATCTCCACTTGCGCCGCCATCATCATCAATCGCAGAGAGAGAGGGAGAGAGATGGTTTGTTTTTTTTCTTGGGAAAGAGGAAAGTGTAATGGCGGTTTTAAGGTGAATACAGTTATAGAGTGTGACGTTGAAAAGCAACAAGGCTTGGGGAACAAGGAATCTCCTTTTCCCACTTTCGTATCATACATCAATTACTGTTTTACCCTTTTTCCCAAAATGGACTACCAAACAACGTTTTCATGATATTTGCGTGACGATTTTGGAATTGATGTTATATTGTTTTAGTGGATGAGCAAGCTATATCATAAGTTGATTGGCGTCACCTGTAAGTTAACTCATTGTTAAAGTTGTTTTTTTGTTTTGTTTTGATGGGTACAAAAATTAAAATTGATTGAAATACATATGGGAATACAAAATGCATGAGTTGGATCTAAACCAAATAGGCAAATACAATACGTGTACATATTTCAATGTCGGTTACTGTATATGGCGATCAAATGTACGGAATCTCTTACTTTTCTTTATTACAAGGGTGACTAAAAATATTTATGTATGAAATGAGATGAAACTAAATGATAAATTATGCATTACAGAATCTTCCCTTCCACATTACATATTTCTGAAGTTTTAATAACTGATTACATAAGCATATATTATAGAAAAATATAATTCTAACGAAGAAATATTCACTGATTTAATTTTTTAAAATTAATTATAAAATCAAGCTGTTTAAAACCTCATAATATTATGAGTGATGAAAAACGGACTAGGAGGTTGATTGTTTGTGGTTTTTGCTTTAGTTTTTGGTTTTTGTTTTTGCAAAAACCATTTTTCATCCAATCAAGTTTTAGTTTTTAGTTTTTGTTTTTGTAGAAACCATTTGATTTGCCAATCAAGATTTCTAATAAATAGATTCCCTAAAATTTAGGGAAACTAGTTTTTGAAAAGTTTAACCAATTTGTGAAGAAAAACTAAAAACCAACTTTTGTGAGCTTTTAAAAGGAAAAACGAATTTTGATTTTTTTTGGATAGAAACTACAACATTTAATTAATTAATAATTAATAAATAACATTTTCATAAAGATAAATAATCATACAATTTTTGGTACATTAGCTATAATTTAAACAATAATGTGATATAACTTATTTGTGTTTAATATCTGTAAAATAAATTTATATAGTTTATAAATAATTTTAATTAATTTTAAAACTTAGTTATTAATTTCTCTATATAAAATAATAGAATAATTTTAATAATTACTAGTCACATAATATGTTTTAGTAATACAATATATTGTATTAGTCATGAAAAATAAAAATAGCCATTCAATTTTAAGAAAATATAAATAATTTATATGAGAAATTTTATAATTAGTTTCAAAATTTTAAGTATTTTTATTTTTATATAATTTATAATATTTAAAAAATATTGCTACATAAGTTTATAAAATTAAAAATAATTTATATAAGAAAAATTTCTAAGTAGTTTCAAACTTTTAAATATTTTTATTTTTTTGCAATATATAAATTTTATGATAAATATTTTATTATAATATAATTTTTAATAAAACTATAATAATTAAAATATGTTATTATATTTTAATTTAAAATAATTATCACAATATTTTGATAATTTTAATTGTAAATACAAATATTTATTTCTATTTTGTTGTATTATTTCAAAGTAACTCATTAATTAATTTTTGCAAAAATAAAAAAAATACTGCAAAACCAAAAACCAAAATCTAAATCTAAAAACCATAAACTAAAAACCAAAAGCTGAAAACCAAAAACCAAAATCTAAAAACCAAAAAATAAAATCTAAAAACCAAAAACTAAAACTAAAAACTACTGAAACAATCATCACCTAGATTTTTCTATCGGGTTTGAAATATGGGCTGAACAAAGTTATGGGCTTTGAAAATCTGATCCATGACTTTCTTATCTCCTAGCAATCCGATGGGGTTAGATAAGATTTAAAAAACGAATCCGTTAAATTTGCGCGGGTATGGATTCTCAGGAAAAACAAATAGTTATAATAGAGAGAGAGAGTCGTTGTCTCGGATCAAACGGTACACGACGTGACTCCAACTTTCAGTCACTTAAAAATTCAAAAAAAAGAACGATCATGGCGACCTCTTACCTCCGTTATTCTTTTTATTATTTTCCCGGGAAAACGAAACAAGGACAGAGAGAGAGGACCTCCATTATCATGTTTTTTTATTTATTTATTTGCATTTGACATCTTCAAATTATACTTCTGTAATGGAACGCATATCTCCTCTCTCTCTGTCCAGCTTATGTCCAGGTCCTCGCTTTATAAACCTTAAAACTAGAAAAAAATAATTAGTTAATTTGAGTCTTCTGTTTCAGACTTTTTAATTAGTTATTTCCAGTTGCAGACTGTAATATAATTCTTTTGTAATCTGTAGAGTTCTTTTTTTATCAAGTTGATCGGTTTCACTAAGGACCTTCTGGATTTGAGTGTTGTTTCTGGGGAATAAAATGTCTGACTCGCCCAGTTCTTCCCCACCAGCACCTTCCTCCGATTCAACTCCGCCGCCGGATAACTCCAGCGGTGGTGGTTCTGCTCCTCCGCCAACCGATTCAGCACCACCTCCTAGTCCCCCCGCTGATTCAACTCCGCCACCTGATAACTCCACCGGTGGTTCTGCTCCTCCACCAGCTGATTCAGCACCACCTCCTACTCCACCGTCTGATTCGTCATCTCCACCGCCGGCGACTCCTCCTCCGGTATCCGAGCCCCCGCCTGATTCCCCACCCTCTCCTCCCCCGGATGCTCCACCTCCAGCTGACCCCACACCTGTAGACTCCGGTTCACCACCACCGGAGCCCACTAACTCTCCTCCTCCTCCGGAGGAATCTGAATCACCACCGCCTCCGCCAAATGAAGAAGACAGCTCTCCTCTTCCTCAGCCACCGCCGGAGAAATCATCTCCTCCGCCTTCACAGAAATCGTCTCCTCCGCCATCGGAAAAATCATCTCCTCCACCTCCGGAGAAATCATCTCCTCCGCCTTCAGAGAAATCATCTCCTCCGCCTCCGGAAAAATCGTCTCCTCCTCCTCCAGCGTCTTCACCGAAGTCAGCACCCAAGAAGAAGAAAAAATCACCACCACCACCACCACCTGGAGCACCCACCAAATCTCCTTCAAACGCGCCGCCACCGCTCAAAGCACCTCACGCACTACCGCCCAAGTCCACCGCCGCAGGCGGACCTCTCAAGTCTCCCTCTACCGGAGTCCCCAGCTTCCCGCCGCCGCCTCCAAACGGCAATGACAATGGCTATCAAGGGAAGACTATGGCCGGAATGGCAGTAGCCGGGTTCGCAATCATCGCCGTAGTCGCCGTCTTGTTCTTTGTCAGAAGAAAGAAAAAGAGAAACGTTGATGCCTACAGTGACTCACAATACATGCCTCCTCCAAACTTCTCCATCCAATCAGGTTAAAAAAAAAAAAATCTTGATCAATCTCTCATCTTCATGTTCTGTCTTAAAATAACACAAATCTTTAACCCTTTTTAAAAACCATGTATAGATGGTTTGTTACACGGACAGAACACAACAAAGGGGTACTCTGTTCCTGGTGGTTACAACACACAACAACAGTCTTACAACACACAACAACAGTCCGACAACACCAGAACCAGCTTTGGTAGCCAAAGAGGTAGCCAAAGAGGGAGCCAAAGAGGTTACCCACCTGATTCGGCCGTGATGGGAAGTGGTCAGACACATTTCACTTATGAAGAGCTAATGGACATAACCGAAGGATTCGCTCAGCGAAACATTCTCGGTGAAGGTGGGTTTGGTTGTGTTTATAAAGGTAAACTGCACGACGGAAAACTAGTTGCTGTGAAGCAGCTTAAGGTTGGTAGTGGACAAGGTGACCGTGAGTTTAAAGCGGAGGTTGAGATCATTAGCCGTGTTCACCATCGTCATTTGGTTTCTCTTGTTGGCTACTGCATTTCGGATGTTGAGAGGTTGCTTATATATGAGTATGTTCCAAACCAGACTCTGGAGCATCATTTGCATGGTGAGGATTCATTTATAACTTTCCTCATCAGGTTTGTTAGTTTACATGTTGTTGTGTTTTAGTTACATGGTTTGTGTTTTTTGAACAGGGAAGGGAAGGCCAGTCCTAGAATGGGCTAAGAGAGTCCGAATTGCTATAGGTTCTGCCAAAGGTTTGGCGTATTTGCACGAAGACTGTAAGTCCTTTATGCCTGTGAAGGCAATACTTAGGCCTTTCATAATCACAAAGGGAGGATGAATCGCTATGTTTTGTTTTGTAGGTCACCCAAAAATCATTCACAGGGACATAAAGTCAGCAAACATCCTGCTGGACGATGACTTTGAAGCTCAGGCAAGAAAGACAATCATCTTTTTTTTTTTAACACTTCTGCTGTTTGGCTGTAAAGTTTTAGTTGATAATACTTTTATTTGTTCTTAACTTTCTGCTTCTCTGGTGTTTAGGTTGCTGACTTTGGACTTGCCAAGCTCAATGATTCAACACAAACCCATGTATCAACTCGCGTTATGGGAACATTTGGGTAAGCATTTGAGAAGAATAGTCTTTTATAGTATTAGGTGCTTGAGCCTCTAAAACTGACAATGATGAGTTTGTGTTAATATAGATGTTAGAAGGCTGAAATGTTTTCTTGCCAAAACATTTAAGTTGTTGAAAAGTACATGAGCTTCGTTATTGGGTTTTGTTTTTCAGGTACTTGGCACCAGAATATGCACAAAGCGGGAAACTGACAGATAGATCAGATGTTTTCTCATTTGGGGTTGTTCTCTTAGAGCTTGTAACTGGACGCAAACCAGTCGACCAGTACCAGCCTCTAGGAGAAGAGAGTTTGGTTGAATGGGTAACTAAATACTAGCCTGCAAACATTCTTGTTATATATGGTTGGCTATAGTTACTTAAAATGACATAATCCATAAAACTCACAGGCTCGTCCGCTGCTTCACAAAGCCATTGAGACTGGCGATTTCAGCGATTTGGTTGATAGACGGCTCCAAAATCATTACGTTGAAAATGAAGTTTTTAGAATGATTGAAACGGCTGCTGCATGTATTAGGCATTCTGGTCCTAAACGTCCACGCATGGCTCAGGTAATTTTCTTTTTACACTTTCCAATAAGCTCTTTATGAATAGACAAAAACTCTTCCAAAATGAAGAAGTTTATATGCCTATGACTCACTCTCTTATTGCTTAACTCTCAAAATCCATATTAGTAGCAACAATATTGACTAATCAAATAGAGATAGCAACAAATATACATCTCATGTTCTAGTTGGTCAAATTTGAAAACTTATCTTCTCCCATAAAACTTGGTTTGAAATAAGGTTGTGAGAGCACTGGACAGTGAAGGAGACATGGGAGACATTAGCAACGGAAGCAAAGTGGGACAAACCAGTTCTTATGACTCTGGTCAGTATAACTCAGACGCTATGAAGTTTAGGAAAATGGCGTTTGGTTTTGATGACAGCTCAGATTCAGGAGACTACTCTGTCCGAAGCTCCAGTAGAGGATCCTATGGAGCTTCTACTGAGTTCACGAGGAACGAATCTGAGAACCGAAAGTTCAATAACAGGCAGTACTGACATAGGTGAAGTTATTATACCTCTTCACTCATGCTTGAGCTCTCTGTACATCATTAATGCTCTTTGTATTTTTGTGTGAGGTGCATTTTCTTGCATAGCCACCTTTTGGTTTTGCTCCATCCATAATGGCCATTTGCCTCAAAAAACTTATTATAGGTTAGAACAAGAAAAAGCAAAAAAGAAAGAAAGAAAGAAAAAGAACTCATAGAAGTTCTGAAAGAGTGATTTAAATCTTGTTTGCTTTTTGTTTATGTGTTTGGTTTCAGATTTTTGTTGAGTGTGATGAGGAAAATGAAGAATTTTATCTTCTGATATGTAACATCTTTTACAGACCTGTTATATGTTACTTATCATCTTGATTTCATATATAACTTAATATCCAAAGTTCCATACTTATATGAAACAAAACCAATAGACCCAAAACAAGAAACACTACAAACAAAAACAAACAAGAAATAGATAAAGCTAAACAAGCTTGAGTAAGTCTCTTGTCTTATTTAGATCATTCTCCTGACCGGTGCTTGAAGCCCCAACCACCATTTTGCCGGTCACTGGAACCTTACTCCATGTTTAACAACCGGGGGTGGTCCTTTCTTTCCTCCTCCTCTCTTGTTATCAAACCCAAACTCAATGTCTCCTCCGTTTCGACCAGATGGTTTGCTCATAGGACCAGAAGGTTTGCTCATTGGACCAGGACGCTTTATATCAAACCCAAACTCCAAATCATCACCTCTCTCTCTTGGCTCACGCTCCACAGGTCTGATCTCACGGCTCTTCTTTGACGACGGCTTCTCATGCTTTGAGGGTTTGTTTTTGTTTTTGTGATCTTTGGAACCGCGGTTGCATAGCCTTCCAAACACACAAGCCAGTGCTGCTAAGATAAGGATCGCAGCTATAACTATGAAAGCTGTACCGAATGAGCCACTTGAACCAGATGACGAAGGTGGCACATAAGAGGAAGGTGTTGAAGTAGAAGAAGATGGATACACAACCAGAGGTTGCTGGAACTGTTGTTGTTGTTGCTGCTGCTGTTGTTGATCTTCCATTTTTTGTTGTTTTTGGGCTTGGTTTTGATTGTGAGATTTTGGGAGCTCTGTGATGTTGAAGAGCACTTCAATTTATGTCATTTCCATCTGAAATGACCAATGTATTAATAGTGCTAACACTCTTCTCTATCATCATTCTCCATAAATAAAGTTTATTCAAGGCATGGTGTTTTTTCTTGAAATAAAGTTACATATTGCTTTAATAAAAAAGTAATGTGGGTTTGTTTTTTATTGTTTGTCATCAACAATGTGAATTTATTTAAAGAGATGCACTTTCGAACATTTTCTGATTGCTTTGTTAGAAGAGAAAGTGAGAATTTGGTTAAGTTTTTTTGAGATGAGACACACAACTCATTGTTTCCAATAAAGATGAATCTAAAGATATGATGAGTGGGCATGCTGCTTTACCAATCATCACCTCTTTCACTATTTTTCAGTCTCAAATTTTCAATCCCATAGTGCTTGTATGTATCTTGTGTATTCTTTACTAAAATAAATTTTGATTTTTATAAAGCTGGCCTCAATATCAGGATTGAAATCATCAGATTTTTCATTTTCAAATAAAAGTGGGAATATGGATCCACTAATCTTGCATAAAATACTTGTACACCATCAAGTCTACTTTAGTATTAAGAGGTCACTTTTCTTGTGGATTTCTAATTAGCATTTATTTACTTTAGTTTTGTAGGTTTAGAGTGGGGTTCCACAAGAGAGGATGTTATTGGAATGTATTCAACATAGGGATTAGTGCAAAACACATTTTGAGTTCTTTCACGCAAATATCTGTTTTCATCTTTTCCTTTTCATATTATTTTCAAACTTTTTGTCTCCTTGAATGTCCTTTTCTTCCCAAGATAATGTTGAAAGTTGAAATGTTCACAGTGACATTTTCTTATCAATCACAATGGCCTAATGTGATCATCTTTAGATTTTAAATTTTTGATTCTTTATTTGCTTTTCTTTTTTTTACGAAGAAAGAAAAATATTCCTTGTGTGATAACTCCTGATAAGGCCTTCATGTCTCGTAATGGACCAAATTCAGTACTCATTATAATGGGTCACTAATTGATAAATCCTTCTTCCTTCACTAATAGAGACATTCTTGATAGTTTGTTATTGATTTTTTGTTAGAGCATTTGTCTATTTTTTGCTCTTGTTTCCCTTCTATGTTTACATTTTGTTTTGTATATTAAGCATATACAAAAGAAGCCGATATAATGTTTCTGAATCATTAATACTTTTTTGAGAAAATCAAAGAAACAATTTGGTCCAAGTTAATGAAATAAGATAAGTTATGTCCGAAAGTAACGAAAAACAGAGAAACTAAAGTAATTTCATTCACCATAGAGCAAAGGAGCCATCACTACGCAGTGATGATGTTTTCGCCAAAACGGCATACATCTTCAATAGTTTGTTATTGAATTTATTTCTATTTTATTTTCTTTACCAATAATGAATTGTTTATTGAAATTTTATGTGTCTTGAACTTTTATTTACCTTCTATGCGATCTTATGCTCTAGTCTCTAAAAAGAAGCCAATATAATGCTTTAGAATCATTACTATATTCTTAAGAAAATCAAAGATAGAACTTGGTCCAAATTAATGAAAATAAGAAAAATTATGTATAAAATAAAGAAAGATGAGAATCTCAAGTAACTTCATTCATGATCATATTAAGATCAAAGGAGTCTCATAACTGATGACGTATTCGCCAAAAAACGGCACGCAGTTCGTCACAGCGTGGCGAGGTTTTCAACGTTACCATCTTATTTTCCGCGATAAGTCCAGCTAGAAAACGACACGTGGCAACCGTGTTCCTCAATGGTCTGGTCTCTTTTGTCTGCAAGGTTTGCCACTCTAGGACCGTCGCATCGCAATCTTCTTCGTCCATGTGTATCACATGGTGGTTTGTGTGACCCAAACACCAAACATAAAAGCTTCCATACGACTGGACCACTACAAGAAGCTCTTGTTCTTTTACGCTTTGTCGATCGCTGTTTGGAAGATCACGCCACGCCTGTGTATCCTCTCGATCTCGGTGAGTATTGTCGGAGGAAACAAAAAAGCTCAGTCTCTCGCTTTAATGCTCTCATAGATTGATTCTCTGCTTCAGATCTGATAGTGATTAGTGCTTCGTCGTCGCGGGTAAAATAAAAGTTGCTTTTACTATAATTAAGATAAAATATTAATTCGTCAGCTTTACTTTGATTGCGTGATTAACTTATTCATCCTCAAGAGGATGTTCTGTTCTTTGTTCATGTGTTTTTTTTTTAATGTCTGAATTGGCTTGAGCTCATGTTCTGTTCTGTCTGTGCAATTGTTGGTTCTGATGATCAAAGTTGATTTTTTTTTCTTAGCCATGTCCCATGATGATAAACTTTTGATTGTTCCAGTGCCTTATATTCAAGACATAAATGGGAAAGGCTAATGTTAACAATACTGGTTCAGACACCAAGAGAAATGTGGTCTCAAGTGTGTTTGATCCTGCATTATCTAGATTCGTTGGACTCTCTCAGAAGCTTCAAGCTCGTGTTAAGGTTATAATTTGGTTTCACAAATGTTTTCAATGTCCTTTGATGTTGTTATCTTCTAACGTACTGACAACAAAATAAGCGTTTTTGCGCTCTTTGTCGCAGTCCCAGCTGAAGAATTTGACCGCTGATAAGCATGGGAGGGAAGATAATGAAATCTCATCTAACTCCATACAAATGGACCTGGAGAAGCAGCTAGATAGTTGGAGAGGAAACCCTTCGTGGACTGATCAACCCCCAGTCGTTAAGGTGATCAATAGACTTCACTAGCCGGTTCTTTTCAGCGCTAGTGAGAGAATCTTGTTATATGACAGAGATAATTTAATCTTGGCAGGTGAGTATTCCGAAAGGGTCGCTTTGCAATCTCAAAGCTGAGGTGAATGTTGGTTTACCCCCTGATGCAGTTTATAACATTGTGATTGACCCTGACAACAGAAGGGTCTTCAAGAATATCAAGGTACTTCTATCTTACCTTCTTCCTCCATTAGAGGTTAAGCTCCAGCCTGACCTGTGATCACATTTATAGGAGGTTCTGTCGCGGAAAGTAGTGGTGGATGAAGGATTGAGGCAAGTGGTGGAAGTAGAACAAGCTGCTTTGTGGAGATTTCTCTGGTGGTCTGGAACAATCTCAGTTCATGTCTTGGTGGATCAAAACCGAGCAGATCACTCTGTAAGACCACTAAACAAAAAGTCTTTTGAGTCTTTTTCTTTAGTGGTTTGTGAAAAGGAAATGTGTTTTGTAGATGAGATTCAAGCAAGTGAAGAGCGGGTTCATGAAGAGATTCGAAGGAAACTGGAAAGTAAAGCCCTTGTTTGTGGACGAGCATATGTGCGATCGTCTGAAACCGAAAACACTGGAGGAGTATGAGCAGTGCACTGGTGGTAAAGGGAGGGTCGGATCAAAGGTAACGCTTGACCAGCTAATACAGCCGGCGATTGTTCCACCGCCTCCCATTTCTTGGTATCTGAGAGGCATCACAGCCAAGACAACAGAGATGCTCATCCATGACTTGTTGGCTGAGACCGCTAAGATCCGCAAACGTTTGGCAACCGGCGAAACGGATGATAGTCCCTCGCTGGATGAGCAGCGGATTGTGAATCCCGGAGATATAAAGGAGAGATGGGCAGCACACAGGAGAACATCAAGGAGACGTCGAAAAGATTTGTGCTGATTCAGTTCTTGAGGAAAACTGTAACCCAGTCCATGATTTTGGTTGGTCATAGAAATGTTCATGACTTTTGGGATCAGATACGTATACGCTTGCTGTCCTAAGATACAATTCATCACTAATGGAGAATGTTGAATTTTTTCTACAGCCATGGCTCTACGAATTACAAATGACAAGAAAGCAATAACATTCATTCATCAATCCAAGGTTTGAACAAATCAAAATGCACGAAAACTATTCAAAAGGGGCTCATACTAGTAAGTTTTTTAGGTACACATCTACTTGCACAATCAGAACATTCATACAATAGCCAGTAGCAAAAAGGTTCATATAATATTTATAAGCTTTCTCTTGCATCCAGAAACTTTACCAACATACAGCAGGAAGAATCATCTCGATGCAATGCTGTTTTACTTCATTACGCCTGCGTAAGGGAGAGAGTTTAAGCGTCGCAGAAAAGAAGAAACAATCTTTTGTAAGATTTTTTTTTTTTGTTTTGAAACTTATGTTATACCTTGCCAGCGATGTTGTTGGACAGCCAGTCCAGACCTTCGTACAGTCCTTCACCTGAAGTGGCGCATGTGCTCTGAATGTACCTGTCGATTGCAAAGAAAGACATAAATTTAAAAACAAAAGAAATGGTTTTAAGTTTCAGAGAATTGGTAGGATATGTTTATTTACCAGTGACGCTGACGCAGGGAGTGAAGGCCAAGCTTATCCGTGATTTCAGCGGCATTCATAGCATTTGGAAGATCTTGTTTGTTAGCAAACACAAGCAACACAGCATCACGCAGCTCATCCTGCAAAAGAGGAATAGAGTTGGCAAGTATAAGACTTTCTAAATGGGTAATGATGAAATATATACTCTACAAAATATTCTGTTCAAGGAGTTTAATTAGCAATCAATATGAACCTCATTAAGCATCCTGTGAAGTTCATCTCTAGCCTCAACAACTCTGTCTCTGTCGTTGCTGTCCACGACAAAGATCAGACCCTGCGTGTTCTGGAAGTAGTGCCTCCACAAGGGACGGATCTGAAAACCAAATCAAAAAGTTTGGTTAAGAAATTCTTCATAGGAGCAGAGAGATTTACGTTCTACAACTACAGAAGATAAACAACAATCATCAGATAACTGGAGATCAGACCTTGTCTTGACCCCCGACATCCCACACAGTGAAACTGATGTTCTTGTACTCCACAGTTTCCACATTGAAACCTGTTTATGAACCTTGAGTTTAATATTCATCACAATCACAAAACCAATAGTATTATCATGATGGTGTGAAGGAGAAGCATACCAATAGTGGGGATGGTGGTGACAATCTCACCGAGCTTGAGCTTGTAGAGAATAGTGGTCTTACCAGCAGCATCAAGACCAACCATCAGAATCCTCATCTCCTTCTTTGCAAAGAGCTTGCTAAACAGCTTCGCGAAACTCAACCCCATTTTTTTGTCCTTTTAAACTGCACAAACCACAACGGATCAGGTAGATCCAACACACAGAGGTTGAAACATGCATAACGGATCACATCTTCTACAACTCAGAAGCTAATAACTGGGAAATGATTACAGATCCGCAGAAAAGCATAGATCCAGATCAGAGAAAGCGTACCTCTGCACCGGAGGATCTGCTAGAGAAGCTTAAGAGAGACGCGACGACGATGATGAATCAAAGGATTATTAGTGGGAAGATTGATTTTTTTTCTTTTTAATAAGGGGAAAGGGTTACCGGCTTGTACGTCGCTTTTCACGCCGGTTAACGAAAAAAATAAGAGGAAGTTACGAAAGTACCCCTTTGAATCTTCGTTGACCGAGTATATGTTCTTCTTCCTCAGGGGGTAATACAGTCTTAATAAATCAATAGTTGACACGTGAACAATAATAGCTCCTTCCTTTGATGCTACTTCATCTCCAAACTCAATATATGAATTTTGTAACGATTTAACTAATTAATATAGCATGATTACAGACATCTACTAATGATATATTTTTTTGTTAAGTATTAGGAAATTTTAAGACATTCTATTTACTTCATCACATTTCATTTTTGTTATATTAAGATTTGTTTTAAAGAGGTCTCAAAAATTCCAGTTTAAAATAACAAACTAATCAATTTATTAAAAAATTGAACCTGGTTTAACATTTCAGTTTGATTTTAGTTTGGTTCTGCTCTTGTACGTTGTTTTGGTTTGTGTTAACCGTTGATGTCTGCAAAAAGAAAGAGAGAAAAAGAAAAGACCAAAGAGTATTTATTTATTTCTTGAGATCGTCTTAACTCAATGGTTTTGTGATGAAGAAACCATGCTTTGACAAGTTAATGGTGAATCACAATAGAACTGATCGGTTCATATGATAGTTCAGTAGATTATTTACTAGCTTCCAACTGAGAAAGCACTTGTTTTGTTACTTTCTAAAAAAAAAAACATTTTCATGCAACTCTATTAAACTTGTCTTAGCCCAATTTAAATCTCATATATCTATTTCTGATTATTCTCTTCCTTGGAGGAATAACAAAATGTTATAGTAGTAAATGAGATAGTTCTTCTTTTCTACTGTAATGCTTGTTTTTTTAGACATGTCTTTAGATGCATTATCAAACTTTTCTGAGTTTGTGTCTCTATCTATTTATCGTTTTATTTGTGTTGTGAAGTTTTAAATTTGGCTATTCGGGTTTGTCCGAAAAAGCTTATTTGCTTTGTCGTGTCTTAAATATTAATGAAAGTAACTGGTTGCACAAAAAAAGTTATAATAGTAAACACATGTGCCACTTGCAATAGCATTTGACAGTTATTACTTGCAAGACTCATTTATACAAAAGAAAAAAATGTTCTTAGTCTAACTTTTGTGTTTTCTTTACGTGATCTTCTTTGTTGCAAAGAAATAGGAAGTAACCTTCCAACTTGTAATTACAAAATTAGTTTGATATTAATTTTCTTGGTGTAATGCAACTTGTATAGTTGTAAGATAGAGAATACAAAAACTAAGTGTAGTAATCGTATTCAAAGAGGAAACAACTAGAAAATGAACATGCTTACATGTAACAGACAGAACCATGTTGTCTGTAGATTCTTAGTATTAGGACATTGTTGATGCATGGATTGGGTATAAAACTGATTGAAGCTTTTTCTTTCCATGGCTATATCTTACATAACGAAATTTGGAAGTAATGTCAATTGCTATGTGTTTTAGTCAAAAAGAATGTCAATTGATGTGTGATGATAAATTCTAATGGCTCTTTTAGTTCGTGTGTTGCCATGAAAAACCTCTTTCGGAGACAGCAAAACTATATTGTTTTCGAGGCGACGTTTTTATATAAAAATGAGAAAGCGACGAGACCTGAGCACGAATGAGAGAGAAACAGACAATGAGAGACAACTAGCTCCGTTTTGTTTTCTAGATAAAATAAACAACGAGACTTAGTATACACTTCATTTCCAAGCTCAAAAGCTCATCGTGACTTCCATTTTATAGTTTCTTAAATCATTTCTTCTAAAGTCAGCCGATTCGTGTCTTCCTCTAAATCTCAGGTTCAACTAGTAACTATCAACCCGCCCTACGGTTTAATTTTTTTTGGGTACTATCACAACCCTTCCAAACAAAGAAGTACACTTTGTAAAATATATTTGATAATTGTTCAATCTAATTAAGCAAAAAAAAATATTTGATAACTTTCTTAGATACCGTAAAATTTTATAAAAATTAATACAAAAAGAAAAATTTCTGAAATAAAATTACTTAAAATTAAGATAATTTAACTACTCTTAATTTTAAATTATTATTCTAAGCTAATCTCTTACATACTAAATTATACACTAAACTCAAATTCAAAAAAAAAATGTTTTAGTCCTATATGAGATTATTTTTCTTTATTAGTTTTACGATAAAATAATAATATAGGTTCACAGCATTATTTTACAAAGAGTTACGATGCACAAATTTAATTGCAAAGTCTACCTTTAAAAAAAATTCAAATGATAATTCCTTTTTTTGAAACGAATAATGTAAATTAAAAATATAAGATTGATTTTGTTTATTTATTTGTACTTTTTAACCTTGACTATGTCCGTAGTTCGATTTCCTCGGAAAGACTAGTTTCGTTGCCGGTTTGAGGAGGAAGTTGATTCTCTCGTTCGCGCGCGCGCTCTCTTCTCCCTCCTCGTCCTCTCTCTCTCTCTAGCCGGTCTCTCACGGCGCTTCTTCACTGCTCCGGCGAAGATATAAACTTGAATTGGGAGAGTTAAAGAGCGGAATTTGATGGTTAGAAAGGCGGAGACTTCACCTAGTGTTGTTTGCTTAGGATGAACGGTGCTCCCTTTTGCGATCCTAGAGGGTTTCTTAATCTCATGGAATGGCTGATCTCGTGAGCTACGGTAGCATCGAGCGAGACATCGAACAGGTACTTCCATATGTCTTTGTCTTGATGAACACAGGATCTTTTGTCTTTGTTGCTTGTCTGAAATGTCAGTCCAATTCTGCTTTTTTGAAAAATGCTGATAAAAAGTGATTTATTTTAATGTTGTAATTTGTTGTCTAAAAGATGAATTTTTTATATATATATATATATTTTTTTTTTTTTTTTAAACCAATTTGTATTTTCTCACACAAGATCTTCAAAAGCCTCTGCCTTTATTTTGCAGGCTCTAATTGCTTTGAAGAAAGGAGCTCAACTCTTGAAGTATGGTCGGAAAGGAAAGCCTAAGTTCTGTCCCTTTAGACTCTCCAATGTAAGTATGCTTTCAAACACATATATGCATACACATTTGGTCTAGTGGTGAAGACTAGACCAAATGTACAATTGTGTGTTGTGATATTACAGAGCCTTTAGAGGTTCTTTGTTTATAATTATTATGATTCACCCATCCAAGTGGTGCTTTAAGGCAAGTGATAGCTTAACCGTCTAGGACATGTTATTTTGCAGGATGAGACCTCTTTGATATGGATCTCAAATGGTGGAGAAAAACGTTTGAAGTTAGCTACTGTATCTAAGATTGTTCCAGGCCAAAGAACTGTAACCTCCTCTTCAAATTCTACTTTCCGTTTCCCAAGCAGCTAAATTGCCAGTCTTTTTGTTATTAACTAATCATGACTTTGAACATGTTTTATATTTATCAGGCTGTTTTCCAACGTTACCTTCGCCCTGACAAGGACTACTTATCTTTCTCTCTCATATACTCCAACAGGAAGCGGACTCTTGACGTGGTTTGTGAATCATAACTTTGTCAACATCTTGTACTATCTGCCTCTGTATCTGAAGAGGTTGCCCTTGTTTTTACAGATTTGCAAGGACAAAGTTGAGGCAGAGGTGTGGATAGCTGGCCTCAAAGCTCTAATATCTGGTCAGGGCGGCCGCGCCAAGATCGACGGCTGGAGTGACGGCCTCTCTATTGCTGTAAGTAAATAAGCATAGCCCCCCTAAAGCCAACACCTTCAGTATTATTTGGATTTTTCTGAAGTTTTTTTTTCCTCTTCAGGATAGTAGAGACTTGACATTAGGCAGTCCTACAAACAGCTCGGTTTGTGCCTCTCGAGATTTCAACAGCGTTGACGTTCCTTACGCTTCAACCGCTTTCTCAAAGTCTATCCGAACTGAGAACTCCGTCAGCTCCGAAAGGTCACATGTGCCCTCAGGCAGCCCAAACATGTCAGTACGAGGACCTTCAACAGACGTGTTCCGCGTCAGTGTCTCCAGTGCTCAAAGCACCACTTCAAGCCACGGCTCTGGTCCAGACGATCGTGACGCTCTAGGTGATGTTTATCTATGGGGTGAAGTTCCATCTGATAAGAACGCTACTTCAAAGTCTAACGTCCTGGTTCCAAAGCCGTTGGAGTCCAACGTGGTTTTGGATGTACATCAAGTAGCGTGCGGGGTGAAGCACGCTGCTCTAGTGTCTAGGCAAGGCGAGGTGTTCACATGGGGAGAAGAATCAGGAGGACGTCTCGGCCATGGGATGGGAAAAGACGTTACTGGTGGACCCCCACAGCTTATTGAGTCTCTAGCTGGTTCTAGCGTTGACTTTGTCGCATGCGGTGAGTTCCACACGTGCGCTGTTACAATGAACGGAGAGATCTACACATGGGGTGACGGAACACACAACGCAGGGCTTTTGGGACATGGCACCGATGTGAGTCACTGGATACCTAAGAGAATCTCAGGTCCTCTCGAAGGTCTTCGAATCGCTTCGGTGTCATGCGGACCGTGGCACACCGCTTTGGTAACATCAACAGGACAGCTTTTCACTTTTGGAGATGGGACGTTTGGTGTTTTAGGACATGGTGATAAGGAGACTGTGTTTTACCCGAGGGAAGTCAAGTCTTTATCCGGTTTGAAGACTATTGCCGTTGCGTGCGGTGTGTGGCACGCTGCTGCGGTGGTGGAAGTCAGTTCGAGTGTGTCGTCAGGGAAGCTCTTCACATGGGGTGATGGTGACAAGGGCCGTCTCGGTCACGGAGACAACGAGACTCGTCTTAAACCCACTTGTGTATCATCTCTAATCGACAATGATTTCTACAAAGTTGCGTGTGGACATAGCTTAACAGTCGGATTAACAACATCTGGTAAAGTTTACACTATGGGTAGTAGTGTCTACGGTCAGCTAGGGAACCCCACTGCTGACGGGAAGCTTCCTTGCTTAGCAAGTAACGACTCTGTTGAAGAAGTAGCGTGCGGAGCTTATCATGTAGCGGTGTTAACATCTCGCAACGAAGTTTTTACTTGGGGGAAAGGTGCTAATGGGAGACTAGGTCATGGAGACGTGGAGGATCGTAACGCGCCGACTCTAGTTGAGGCTTTGAAAGAGAGACATGTTAAATACATTGCGTGCGGCGCAAACTTCACGGCGGCGATATGTCTTCACAAGTGGGCTTCCGGCGCTGAGCAGACTCAGTGCTCAGCTTGTAAGCAGGCTTTCGGATTCACTAAGAAGAGTCACAACTGTTACAACTGTGGTCTCGTCCACTGCCACTCGTGCAGCTCCAAGAAGTCGCTGAAGGCTTCCCTGGCGCCTAATCCAGGGAAGCCTTACCGCGTCTGCGATTCTTGTTACTCCAAGCTGAGTAAAGCCTCGGAAGGTAGCGTGATGCCGCGGCTTTCCGGGGAGAACAAAGACAGGTTGGATAAAGCCGAGCTGAGGCTGGCGAAATCTGGAATACCGTCGAAGATAGATTTGATCAAGCAGCTGGATAGCAGGGCGGCTAGGCAAGGGAGGAAAGGGGAGACGTTCTCTCTTGTCAGAACTTCTCAGACGCCTTTGTTACAGCTTAGGGATGCTTTTAGTAATGTGGCTGAGTTAAGGCGTGGGCCACCGAAACCGGTTGTGACTCCGTCTGGAGGGAACTCTAGATCTGTGTCGCCTTTCTCGAGGAGGTCTAGTCCTACTCGTTCGGTTACTCCCATTCCTTCGATGGTTGGTATTGGCTTTTCAACTAGTGTAACTGAGAGTTTGAAGAAGACTAATGAGCTTTTGAATCAGGAAGTGGTCAGATTGCGTGCTCAGGTAAACTTGTCTACAACATCCCTTAAAGTTCTAGGCCTGCGGTTTTGGTTTATTCGGTTTGGCCACAATCCTACCGAAGTGAACCAAAAAATCGGTTCGAATTTCAGTTTTTAATTAATTTCCGAAAATAACCATTTTGGTTTTTGGTTAGAATTCGGTATACTCATCTGAAAAAAATAGGATATTTTCTGTTAAATTTGTTTTTCGGTTTGGTTATTTTGGTTATTTTCATTTTTGTTTTAAAAAAAAAAAAATTGAAAACCCAACCGAAACCGATCATTTTTCAAAACCCTACCGAACCAAACCAAAAACTGAATATTTCGGCTGGGTTCGGTTTGGACAAAATCCACAGGCCTACCTTAAACTCAGTCGTACGAAATTGTTTTTTTTTTTACTAAAAAAAGAAGCTTTGATGTTGTCTAGGCCGAGAGCTTGAGGCAGAGATGTGAGGTCCAAGAACTTGAAGTTCAGAAGTCTATGAAGAAAGCACAAGAAGCAATGAAACTGGCATCAGAGGAAACTGCCAAATCAGAAGCTGCAAAAGAAGTTATAAAATCGCTTACAACACAGGTTACTCTCTTATCTATGTTTCTCTTAAACCGTCTCTCTGTGACTCTCATTAACATGATTAAAGTTTGATCTTTTCAGCTGAAGGATATAGTGAAGCTACTACCACCTGGCGCTCACGAAGCTGAGATCACAAGAACAACTCATTTGCTGAACGGGTTTGAGCAAAACGGGATTCATTTTGCTAATGCAAAGGGACAGCGTTCATCACGTTCTGATTCAGTGAGTGACACCCCTCTTACATCTCCTTTGACCCCTCCCTCACGCTCAATGAATGGACTCTGGAGAAGCTCCCAGTCGCCAAGAAACACAGACGAGCTTCAAAGCGACGGTGTTAGAATCAGTAATGGTTTCTCAGAAGATGGCGACACTCGCAGAAACTCGAGAAGCTCAGTAGCAACATCAAATGCTTCTCAAGTGGAGGCTGAGTGGATCGAACAGTATGAGCCTGGTGTTTATATCACACTACTGGCTTTAGGAGATGGAACTAGAGATCTCAAACGTGTGCGCTTTAGGTAACATTTATTAGAATCAATATCAACGTCTTTTTTTCTAATCTCCAATGCATTGTAGAGATTAGATAAACAACAATGTGGTTTTTTGTTTGTTTGCAGCCGGAGAAGATTCAAGGAGCAACAAGCAGAGGCATGGTGGACAGAGAACCGAGAAAGAGTATACGAAAAGTATAACATTCGTGGTACGGATAGACCAAGTGTGCAATCACAGCTCCCGACATGATCAAACTAAACAACGAAAGCAACAGGCATAGGAAGCAGTTTTTTGCACTGTATATTATAGAGAATATCTATTGTTTTGTTTACAAAGAGTGTGTCGTGAGTTTGATAATTTATTGATAATCAACTCCAATCTGATGTATGTGCTAACTTCATGATGTTTAGGTTTTTCTTGACTACACTGCACTCAGTTTCTCTTTTCTAATTATCATCGTTTTGGCTATTTGTTTATCTACCACACTGCGCCTCAGTTTCTCTATTTCATGTATGAGGAAAGAAAATGATTTGAGTTTGGTTTTTGGTATGGTTAGATGATGAACAGAGAGAGAGAGAGAGCTTACCCTTGTCCTAAAAGTTCTCAGACAAAACTGAGTAAGTAATCATTCTTTTTAATAATACATATTAGATTATTTGCTGTATATCAAATACTACAATGCTTGTCAATCTCATTGTATTTGCTTCATTTATAAGCTAAATACTAGATTTTGACCCGCGCTTTCAAAGCGCGGATTTATTTTTGTTTTTTTTTCAATTGACAAATATTTAGTAAATGTCACATTTCATATATTTGTGTTTTATTTTATAAAAGACTTAAAAATTTTATCTTTATTTATCGTATTTCATTTTAAATGACTATTTATGTTAAAAAAATTAAACTTTATTTTTTTAATGAATTAAGTTGGTATAACTCTGATAAATTAATTTTATTATGGGGTTAATATTTTAATTAAAAAATTATATACTTTTAATAAAGATTTATACTTTTCAATAAAAAAATTCAATTATTTTTTATGAATGCTTAAATTATATTAAGAAAAGAAAAAAAAATAATAATTAAGAATAATTGAAAAAAAATTATTTGAACTTGGACTCAATGGTCCAAAGGAAAAAAAAAGTGAGAATTGAATCTGATTTTTTAATAGGCCCAAATGGCCCAAGAGATATTTGATTTGGGCTAGATCCAAAAATAATGACCCAATATAAATTTGTTATTAATATTACTTAATTGCCCTTAATGAAATATGCAATGTTATTGAAGAAAACATGCCCCTAAGGTAATTATGACAATACGATCCTGCTTTAATAGTATAGATATGTTAGTGCTACGGTAAATGCGTACAGCTATGTTAAAGCTCGTCGTGAGCATTTTTAGCATCTTCACCGACCAAAACAGTTTCTGACAAATACTGAGTTGGGTCCAAGCCCTTATTGTCATGTGAATCCAGACAATCAGCAGAGGGATGAACCACTCCATAACCAAACCCTTCAGCTGAGTTACAATATGCTTCTACTTTTCCATCATTGCCTTCCAAATTGACGTTGTTGAGAACAATGTGGCTGCAAGGAACTGCGTCACTGCACGCAAACTTGATAGCGTTTTTGCTTTTTGTGGTTCCGGTTATGTTTCTGTACATTATCTCCGTTATGTGAACTGCTGATGTCTGCAAAAAAAAATGATTAAAGATTCTTGATGTCATCTTGAGTCAATGGTTTTTGTGAAGAAGAAAGAAACCTGATTTTGACAAGTTGATGGCGAATCACAGTAGAACTGATCGATTATAATGGGATTCGCTACGTCATGCATCTCTACGTTCTCAAAACGTACACCCTTTACGTAACCATTACCGCCCTGTTTTGAAGATCATCATAGTTTTCAGGAACCAAAAGTATAAAATAAGCAAGAATCAAGAATTGAGATTTTACCTGCCATGTCTTGATTCTTAGACCATTAGTTGTGTTCTTTAAGACAGCAGTGTCTAACACAATAGCTGAGACAGTTGCTGTCGAGTTTCCTCTTCCAAGGCTTCCAATGCTAAAGAACAAGAATGCATGTAAGAATCTTGAGAAGTGTTTGGTTTGACAAGGTTAGATAGAGATGGTTTACCTGATTCCATGCCCTGGTCCACAGTATATTTTCTTCATCTTTATCCTCGAGCTTGCATTCACAATTGAGACGCAATCATCTCCTGTTTATCAAGTTTTTTTTTAAGTGGTATAATATTATGAGTTTAATTTTAGCAGTTTAGTATATGATTTGGGGAAGAACCTGTGCTGATTTTACAGTCTTGGACTATAACATTAGTTGATGCAGTAATGTGGATTCCGTCAGTGTTTGGACTGTCTCCTGGAGATGTGACCATAACTCTAGAGACTCTAACAGTGTTTGACCGAGCTATGATCAAATGCATCTGTTGGCTGTTCCGGATTGTTAGGCCTCTCACATACACATTTGAACTTGATTCTATAGTTAGTGCCTGTATATATCAAGAGCTTAGTTGAACAGAAATAAATGGTAGATGAACACCAAAAGGAGAAACAAAATCATACCGTTGGTGCACCTATGCAAGGCTATAAGAGAAAACAAAGAAAGATATGTGTCAGATTTTTTTTTTCAGTTTAGAACTAGAAGTAATGTTCAAGTTGTGTTATAGAAGAAGATGTTACGTTTGACTTGTTCTTCTTGCAAGAAGCAGCCCACCATTTGGTACCAGAACCATCAATGACTCCATTTCCTTGGAAAATAACTCCTTGGAGTTTGGAAAACTCGAGCCAAACCCTTTGGAATCTAGGGTTCCATTGGCTGGGATCATCTGGTGCAACGATTGTTCCATCAATCTATAAAAATCAAGTTTTAAAATACGCATAAGACAATATTCTAATATGTTGTGTATAGCTAACATGTATCATCTCAAAAAGAATTTTAAAATGTTAAGAGATTACCTGAATAATCAAATTTTCTTGACATGGACCATTGAATTTCGTTGCGTTTACTAAATAGCTACGTCCTTGTGGAACCAGTAACACGGATCTTGGTGCAGAGCAGGCTATCTTCCATGCACTTACAAATGCCTGATTATAAGAAGAGCATTGCATCAGACTAGTGGTGGTTTTGGGGCATATAAATATGTCAAACGCACCTGAGTATCGTCAGAAACTCCATCTCCAGCTGCACCAAAGCTATCTACATTCACCAGATTCTTACCAGAAAATTGGCTTGTAAACAAAGAGAAATCAAAGAACGTCACGTCATCGTCAATATCATCCTGAGGTACATCAAGGTTCTCAAGCTCTCCAAGAATATCAAGCTCCCTATAAGCTGTTTCTCCTGAAGCTCGACAAGAGGTTACCATTAACAGAGCCAAGAGAGAAAAAATGAAGAGCCTATCCATCTTATTCTTTAAGAAAACGCAACGAGAAAGATTTTTTTCTGTATAGTTAAGTAATGAGATTCTATGCAAACATGTTTGGTTTGTAGTAGATGATACATTGTTTGGATTTATAAGCGGACTAATTAAGGACATTTGTGGGTTTTGTATTGGCTTGGCTTAAAAGTAAATGAAGAAAACCTCATATTTTTCAACACATCTAAACTTAAAGCACAAGGCATGTGCCTTTCCACTTCTTTTGCTTTACTCCAAAACCTCTACACAGATTTTCTTGGTCAACATAGTTGTGAATATTGGTCCCCTGGAATCTAGAAGACAAAACTAGAAAGAAGGACCAGAAAGCTTTGCGCTTTTTTATACCTCAACCTCGAGATGTTGTTTTCCATAGCAAAAGATATATATAGAAGTACTAGGTTAACGAGTTTGTTGTACTTGTGTACTTGTACTCATTGCAGATATATTGAAAAGGTGAGCTTTCTAATGGGTTGTATCTTCTTTTTAACGAGAAGCATAAACAAATTGTCTCAGACAAGTAGTTGGCAGTTGGCATAACACGCAAACTAAGTGTCATGCCTTTCCATATCACTTGTATGTATGAAATCACGTTCTGAATTGAGCTTCTACAATGAATATGTATGGTCCAGGGGTTTTTTTTTTGGCAGTGGGATTTGAAGATTGTGTGCTTCAAGTTGCTTAGAATCTAACTTCAAATGATTGTTGAATGAGAGTGGTAGGTAGAATGTGACTGATGGTAGGTTTATAACTTATGTTGTGTACTTTGTTTTGTAGATAACTACATCCTCATGTCAAGACAACTTTGAATTGTTTGGTGATAAGGTCCAAGAATTTGAAGCCAAAGAAAATAAGTCATTTCCGGAGAATAATCATTGAACATATTTTCACTATCACTATTGACAAATTCCACTTCTGATACTCCTACTACAAAAAGATAGAAAACTCACAATTTGAAAATGTTCTTCAATCTTCTAAAAGTACCAAAGTATTAGCAGTACCATTGTGGGCAATATATGATTGCAAGATACTTTCAACACCTAGCTCATTCATCCAAACACTCAAAGATGCTATGCTTGCTATTTTATGATCAGAGACATTCTAAAAACTAATGATAATCTTCCTCAAATGCTAGCTTTCATAAATAAAGTTCGTTATAATAACCAACAAGAAACAAGAAGCAACTCAATGAAGCTTAAAATTATTTGAAATTCTGTAGGAAACAAAACAGAGTTTAGTTCTGTAAACCATTGTTGAACAAACCAATGACAATGTCCATTTCAGCCTTCTTCATGCACAGTCCGAGCTCAATGCCACCTGATTCGTCACGTCTCTCAGCCATTGAGATTGTGTTTCTTTCGATCGAGACAACATCAACTTTAACGGGTCTTCCCCACCCGAAATCCGACTCGTATACACCCAACCGGGTCGACCCGGCTAACGACCCTAACTGTGACGTCACACCCACGCAATCAAAACCAATCTTGAATTCTTCCGCTATAGTCTCTATCTTCCTCGAACTCAACCCTTTCACCAAACCGCTGAGTATCTCCACCGCCGCCACAAAACCTCCCTCTCGCGCGAAATCCCCCGCCGTCTTGCTGTTGAAGCACCCCGCCGGAAACATGCAGTTCCCGAAGTAAGTCGCCGGAAGCGGCGGATCGAGCCGCTCTCTGAAATCCGCGACGAAGAGGAAACTCACGGGCCTCTCCATGTCTCCTCCGCGCGCCTTCACGAGGCACGTCCACACGTAAGCGTAGGCGACGACGAGAGTCGACAGGTGCAGAAGCTCACTCGGAGATGACGACTCGTTCTTGACTCGCTCCCGGAGCTTCTCGACGTCGCCGCGCGACAGCACGAGCGTGGCGAAGACGCCGTCGTCTCCGCGCTCCCAAGCCGGAATCGAGCTCAGGTTTCTCCTCCTCCCGACGATTCTGCCGTCGTCGTTGAGAGATCTCACGATCTTGATCATCTGTTCATCGAGTCCTGTTGTATCTTTGATCAGCGACCGGTCGAGAGAAGGAGTTAGAGTATCGGGGAGAGGGGCGACGACTGTGTTGTCTTGTTTGCACGTGTGGGCCCAAGCTTTGACGAACATGGTTGACGTTTTTCCGTCTAAAACGGCGTGGTGTGCGGCG
Organism: Brassica rapa; assembly: GCF_000309985.2. Classification (NCBI taxonomy): domain Eukaryota; kingdom Viridiplantae; phylum Streptophyta; class Magnoliopsida; order Brassicales; family Brassicaceae; genus Brassica; species Brassica rapa. Next base: position 24,926,500 of record NC_024801.2, read on the forward strand.
ACGCCGATGGAGAATCCTTGGCCAGGGAACAACGTGATTTGAAGAGATAAGACGGTTGCTGAGTCATCGGAGACAGGTAGGTCGGGTATGAGAGTGTGTAACTCCCAAGCTGGACGTTGTCCGTAGCTGGAGAGAAGAGAGAAGTCAGCGTCAGTTTCGGCGATGGTTAGTGAAACGGAGTCGTTTTGGGAGACGACGATGCTCGGTTTGGGCTCGTTTGGGTGGGAGATGAGGCGGCCGGCGAGAGGGAGGTAGCTGCGGAGGACGAGGGAAAGGGAGAGCTTGAGCTTTGGGAGGATGGAGGAGCGGAAATGCTCGCGAGTCGACTCGGTGAGTCTGTAGAAGAAGAGTCGCTTGGCGGGGTTGATCACTAGCCATGGTAGGTCGAAGAAAGTCAACGGGATTGTGAGTGAGTTGGCTGAGTTTAGGACCGAGTCCGAGTCAGGAGCGGGGGTGACTCGGGAAACCTCAACGACGTGTATTGTCATTTGGTGGTGACGAAACAAAACATCCAATACTCGACACGATCCTTTATAAATGTTGGATATGATTCGACATGAAGAAATCTGAAACTTGGTTTGAAGAATATAAGTTGAGAATCTTGAGATAAGGTTCAAGTGGAGTGGATGAAGAAGAAGCTTGTCTAAGCCATAGGGTGGGTTATTATGAGCACGTGAGGATCATGTGCTAAGACTAAAGATATTTGGATGTGTTCTTCAGTTTTGTAAGAGCAAGCATATTAGCGGCAGCTTTGTCACCAGTGATAATAAGATTCTTACAATAGTCTTATGTTCATCCCAAAACACTGGGAGAGTATAAATATGCAATACTTGCCTTTTTATGATCAAATATATACCTAGAACCAATGATAATCTTCCGCAAATGCTAGTCTTCATAAACAAAGTGAGCTGTAAACTAACGACCATTAAACTAGTACTTGTTGTAGGAACAGTCCGTATATTTGTTTAAAAATAATTATTTGTTTACTAAACACTAACATTCATTAGAAGCCTCCTTAAAAAACATCTGGAGTCACCGAGATGGCTATTTTTATAATCTCGCAAAGCTACTTCGTCCTCTTGTGCATGAACTTTCTTGTTGGTGACTTCTATTCTTCTTTTAACTCCTTATTCCTCTCTTGATCATGACATATATAATCCAGAAAGTTTTGCCTATGCGGATAGGTTTAGTAATAAGGTCCAATAATTGAAAATGATGTTGCCGCTAGAAGCCAAAGAAAATAAGTAATTTGAGGAGAATAATCTTGAACGTATTTTCACTATCACTATTATTATACAATGCCACTTTTTGATACTCCTAGTATAAGTAGATTGAAAACTCACCATTTCAAGATTGTGAGCAATGACTGCAAGATACTTTCAACACCTCATTCATCCAAATACTCAAAGAAAAAAAGAGGCAATGCTTGCTTATATTAGGGTTAGTGACATGCTTAGAACTAATGATTAGCATCTTCAAATGCTAGCTTTAATTTCTTAAATAAAGCATGTAGTAGTAATAATAACCATGTAAGCAACACTTGTGCTTCGAGTAATAATCAAAAGCATCACAAGAAACAATAACAACTCATTGAGCTTAGCTTTTATTGAAAAAATGTAGGAAACTAACGTTTAGTTTTGTAAGCCATTGTTGAACAAAGTAAGGACGATGCCCAAGTCAGCCTTCTTCATGCACAGTCCCAGTTCGATGCCACCTGATTCGTCACGTCTCTCAGCCATTGAGATTGTGTTTCCTTCAATGGAGACAACATCAACCTTAACAGGTCTTCCCCACCCGAAATCCGAGTCGTATACTCCCAACCGGGTCGACCCGGCTAGCGTCCCGAACTGTGACGTCACACCCACGCAATCAAAACTAATCTTGAATTCTTCCGCGATCGTCTCTAATTTTCGTGAACTCAAACCTCTCACCAAACCGCTGAGTATCTCCACCGCCGCTACAAAACCTCCCTCTCCAGCAAACTCGGCCGCCGTATTATCATAGCTGCCCGCCGGAAACATGCAGTTCCCGAAGTAAGTCGCCGGTAGCGGCGGGTCGAGCCGCTCTCTGAAATCTCCAACGAAGAGGAAACTCACGGATCTCTCCATGTCCCCTCCACGCGCCTTCACGAGGCATGTCCACAAGTAAGCGTAGGAGATGACGAAAGTCGACAGGTGGAGCTGACTCGGATCTGGCGACTCGTTCTTGACTCGCTCCCGGAGTCTCTCTACGTCACCGCGTGACAGCACGAGCGTGGCGAATACGACGTCGTCTCCGCGTTCCGAGGCCGGAGTAGAGTTTAGGCTTCTGCTCCCGATGAGTTTGCCTTGTTTGAGAGATCTCACGATGTTGATCATCTGTTCATCGAGTCCGGTTGTATCTTTGATCAACGACCGATCAAGAGACGGAGTTAGATTCTCCGGTAGAGAGAAGATGACATTGTTTTCTTGGAGGTGTTGTTTGCACGTGTGAGCCCAAGCTTTGACGAACATGGTTGACATTTTTCCATCTAAAACGCCGTGGTGTGCGGAAACGCCGATGGAGAATCCTTGGTCCGGGAACAACGTGATTTGAAGAGATAAGATCTTCGCTGAGTCATCTGAAACCGGTAACTCGGGTATCAGAGCGTGCAGCTCGAAAGCTGGACGCTGTCCATAGCTGGAAAGAAGAGAGAAGTCAGCGTCAGTTTCAGCGACGGTAACCGAAACGGCGTTGTTTTGAGAGACGATGATGTTTGGTTTGGGCTCGTTTGGGTCCGAGGTGATGCGGCCAGTGAGAGGGAGGTAGCTGCCGAGGACGAGGGAAAGGGAGAGCTTGAGCTTAGGGAGGATGAATGAGTGGAAATGCTCACGACTCGACTCGGTGATCTTGTAGAAGAACACTCGCTTGACTGGGTTGAACACTAGCCAAGGTATGTCGAAGAAAGTCAACGGGATTGCTAGCGAGTTGGCCGAGTTTTGGACCGAGTCTGAGTGAGGAGCGGGGGTGACTCGGGAAACTTCAACGACGTGCATTGTCATTGGTGGTAACGAAAGAAAAGATTCAAGGGGGAACACAATAGTTTGGGGAAAAGCATACAAATGCGCGACACAATCTTTATAATATTATTTTGTGCACGTAGTTGGTGGTAAAATCATGTTTTTTTATACACCGACTCTTAATATGATGTTTAACCTAACCAATTTAAAACTAATGTTTACGTATTCGTTTTGATGTTGAAAACCGACAAAGTAAAGATCATTTACTTATTTTAAGACAACTTTCTACTATTAGAAAATCTGAAAAATGATGCTGCTCCAGCAGAAATAGCTCACTGGGTGAGAGTGTTGTCATTGGTGATTATTGCACTTCATCTTATTGATGCAGACGCTTGCTTGCTGCTTGCGTTTGCGAAAGATACCATTGGTTTTAAGCATAGAAAAGATATTGAATATACTATTACTAAATCAATCTCTTAGAAGATTATAAAGATATAAGTTTGAATGTGTTCTTGTGTTAAAAAAATAAGAAGTTTGAACGTGTTCTTCAATTTTGTAAGAGAAAATATTAGCAGTAGCATTGTCAACAATGATAATAAGTGCTTTACCTTACCACCCAAGAACTCAAAGAGTAAATATGAAATACTTGCCTTTTATGATCAAAAATATGCTTAGAAGTTAGAACCAGTGATAATCTCCTAAAATGCTAGTTTGCATAAACAAAGTAAAGCTATAGTTACCATTAAACTAGTACTTCTTGTAGGAACAGTCCGTATATTTGTTAATATATTCACTCTTTGGTTACTAACTCCAAGTAAATTTTCATAGTTGCTTATGGACTCACTTTTTTTTTTTTTGCAAGAGAAACTCACTCCCATATATCAAAACAACGTTTCTAGTTGTTGTCCGCCAATGAGTGGTGTACAACAAAGGAACCTTGTTGTATACATGTCCGAAAGTCGAGAACGTTTAGGAAAATCATACGATTAACCTTTAATCATGATATTAAAGCCTCTTTCTCATATGGTTTAAGATTATTTAATTATCATACCCGTGTTTTTTCTACCTACCTAGATCCCAGCAATTTTTTTTACCATATACTCCATATGTTTCATGATACTCTGTTTTATAATAATATTTTATAATAATAAGTGTCATTATAGTTTTTTTTGTTAAAATGACATTTATTCAGAAAGGGATGAAGTAACAAAATTCCAACAAGAAGCATTAAAAACACCCGATAATCATCACACACCGTATTGCTTTGAAAAAAAATCATGAATCAAAACATATATGGAATACATCAAATCCAATTTAATCCGTAAAGAAGCCGCAATTGAAAACCATCACAAAATCTAAGTACTCGTCATGTTCTCAAAAAAAAAAAGTTAAATGAAAATATAATAATATGGATTAGTCGTCGTCAGGCTCACTTCCCATAATATTGCACATCAACGTCACTTGCCATGAACGTACGTACGTACCTGCTCCTCTTTACTGTCAAGCTCTAGACATTATCGGACACATCAACCTTGTAAAACTGCAGAACTGCGAGCTTCATTTTTCTTATGCCTATGCATGCGTCTTCTTCAGCTTGGTGTATATATGTCTTGTACCTCTTCTTTGCGCCTTGTCCAAGCCTGAGATCCAGATGAAGCTTGATCCTTTATCGTTTTCTTCCACATCCAGGGCTTCATGAAAACCATCTTCGAAATTCGAACTCTCTCACATTTTCCGTAAGAATCGCAAAAACAAAAACAAAAAACACGTTTTCCGCCAAAATCGTAAATTTATTTTCTCGTCGAAACCGTAAAATCACGTTTTCACCAAAACGCTAAAATCACGTTGTCCCGTCAAAATCGCCAAATAATATTTTCCACCTAACACGTAAAATCATGTTTTCCGGCTAAACCGTAAAATCATGTTTTCTCGTCAAAATCGTAAAATTACCACAAAATCACATTTTCCCGCCAAGATCGCAAAATCACGGTTTCCGCTAAAACCACAAAATTATTTTTTCCGCAAAAAATTCTAAATCACGTTTCTCCGCTAAAACCGTAAAATCATGTTTTTTTTGCCAAAACCGTCAAAATCAGGTTTCCCACTAATACTGTCGAATCAAGTTTTTCCACCAAAACGGCAAAATCATGTTTTTCGGTAAAATCGTAAAATCACTTTTCCGGTAAAACCGTAAAATCACTTTTTCATGTCAAAAATATAAAATCATATCCTTTTGCTAAAACTATGAAGTTACGTTTTTTTGGTAAAATTACAAAAGAAAATAAAAATTCTAACAAAAGTATAAAACTTTTATTTTATGGGTTCCATGGATAATGCATTTGATTATGGTCTTATCGGGGTTGGTCTTATTTGGACATGGTGTATTGGGATTTTAGAGCACCATTATCCCAGTCTTTAGTAGGGTCTCTTAGCATAATTAACATTAAAAGAAAAATGAAAAATCCCAATTAAAAGAAGATACGGGTTTTATATCTCCTAAATAGGAGACGTTTCTTCTTCTCTCTGCAACTCTATTCTCTTCCTCAAGTTTTGTTCTTTTTTTTCTCATCCCAAAATTATTTAGATCGATTGTGTTTTCGTAGCTCTTGTGTATATGTTTTCTTTTGGGTTTTGATTTTGTCATTTTTGGATTTTGTTTTGTTTTTTTGTCCAAGCTGGATCGTAATCGGTTGGTGAGTTTCATCCATTCAAGCTTTATATTTTAATAACTTTAAGGGACTGATCTTCATTTAGAATTGAGAAGTGTCTCTCTGTTGCGGTGGAATAGATTGTTGTAAAGTTGGCTCCTTTAGATGAGTTTTAATGTCCTGGTGATAGCATCTCAATAGATCTCTATCAACTTTATTTGTTTGGATAGAAAGCTCTCTCGTTTACGTTTATTGATGATAATATGATCTTCTGATTCTGTCTTGTGGGTTGATGATTTAGTAGATATTTGAAAGGTTTTATCTGTTTTGAATTTTAGATAAAATCAAAACCCATCAAGTGTTGGGTTTTCAAAAAAACAGGAGAAGAAGAAGATGAACGTCGCATCTTGACATTCTTCCAATCGTTGGAGCCAGAGCTTTTGAGACTTGGATGCTAAAATGGCAGCTCTTTCAGCGGTTCTGTCTCTTGGTTTCTGATCACTTCGCCCTTCGCGCCTTTCCTTCTCCTCTTTCAGTTCGCTCCGGCAACAGACATCACTCCTCCGACGCCAACGTCTTGTCCTTTCGAGGTCTCCCCTTAACAGGGCTCTTCAAGCTTCCCTTCAATACAGTACGTTGACTCGATTCCTTTGATTGGTTTGCGTTAAATTAGCATTCTTGTTGTCTTTTTGCATCATTCAATATCTGAAAGATTCTTATGTAAAGCATTCATTTTTTTTTTTAAATCTATAGATCGTGTTACAACACAAAAAGTGGTGGCACTTATGTAACATTGTTTGATTGTGTATATTAGATTGTGGCAAGTACGTGTATTGACATCACTGTTGTGTTTTTGTGAGTGTTGATTCTGGTCTTCGATCGTAACTAGTAACTAGCATTATAATGGTTCAAGACTAGATTAAGAGAAAGGGAACTCATGCTAATCTTGATTTCTTGCAAAAAGTTTCAGCCTTTATGGTTTTGTAACTGATTTGTTTCCTTTTGTGTGTGTGTTACAGAGTGTCCATTGGACTTGACTTCATCAAGCTTCACTCTCGTTGCTTCTGTCTGCTCCAACAACACCGACAGAACCATGGAGCTCTACGGAATCCCATCATTGTGTTGCTGATAGTTCTTCAGCTCTTGGACTCGCACACATAGAGCAACTTTCTTGGAGGTAAAGGCAATGAGAAGATCAAGCATGTCCTCTATATGTTCTTTTATTGTTCCACATGAGTAAAGTAATATCAAGAATTGATGAAATGTTTTAGGTTTATTTTACTAATCTTTGGTTTCATGTTTTTATTTAATCAATAAATTTGAAGTTTTTAAGAACCTGAAAATAAGAAACTTGCAATGTACCACACAAATATACCCATCTCTTAACTAAGTCTCTTAAACTTACTTTTCCAACTATAAATTATTAAAAAAAGATTAAGAACCCCTAAATGAGTATGTGGGATAATGATGCTCTTATAACGCCTTAAGTTTGAATTAATGAAATTTGTGACCAAAAAAAAAAAACCATACATGTCCAAATAATGAGATTGTACTGGACAAAGCCATGTGGATGTCCAAATAATGAGATTGTACTGGACGAACCCATGTGGATATGCACAGTTCAATTGACATCTCTATGACTACGTTGGTCTTTAGCTTTCTCCAACCCTTCCTTTTGATCGTTCGATTTGGTTTCTGCGAGAATCAATGGTTCCAGATCTCCCCAAAGTATCACTACTGACAATGACACAGAGTACCACTACTGACAATGACACTTGTAATACTCCCACTATTAAGAAGATTTGAAAGTGTTCCTCAATCTCTTAAAAGCATAAGTCTTAGCAGTAACATTGTCGGGAGATCATGGTTGTAAAATATTTTCAATACCTCATTCATCCAGATACTCAAAGAATAAATATGTAAATGCTTGCTATTTTATGGTCAGAGACATGCTTAAAACTGTTGATTATCTTTCTCAAATGCTAGCTTTCATAAATAAAGCACGTTGCAATAACACTTGTGGTTTGAGTAATCAAAAGCATAACAAGAAACAAGAACAACTCAATGAGCTAAGCTTAACCTTTATCGAAAAAACAATGTAGGAAACTGACGTTGAGTAATCAAAAGCATTACAAGAAACAAGAACAATAAGCTTAAGCTTAACGTTTAGTTTTGTAAACCATTTTTAAACAAAGCAAGGACGATGTCAAGTTCAGCCTTATTCATGCACATTCCGATCTCGATGCCACCTGATTCGTCGCGTCTCTCTGCCATGGAGATTTTGTTTCCATCAATGGAGACAGCATCAACCTTAACGGGTCTTCCCCACCCGAAATCCGACTCGTACACACACAACCGGGTCGACCCGGCAACCGCCCCGAACTGTGAGGACACTTCCGCGTAATCAAATACCATCTTGTATTCTTCCGCAATCGTCTCTATCTTTCTTGAACTAAACCCTTTCACCAAACCGCTGAGTATCTCCACCGCTGTTACAAATCCTCCTTCTCCCGCAAAATCCCCCGCCGTCTTGCTGTCGTAGCTACCCGCCGGAAACATGCAGTTTCCGAAGTAAGTCGGCGGAAGCGGCGGGTCAAGTCGCTCTCTGACATCCGCAACGAAGAGGAAACTCACGGGTCTCTCCATGTTTCCTTCACGCGCCTTCACGAGGCATGTCCACACGTAAGCGTAGGCGATGACGAAAGTCGACAGGTGGAGCTGACTTGGTGGTGATGACGTGGTCTTGACTCGCTCTCGGAGTCTTTCGACGTCACCGCGTGACAGGACTAGCGTGGAGAAAAAGAAGTCGTCTCCAAGTTCCCATGCAGGAATAGGACTCAGGCTTCTGCTCCCGATGAGTTTGCCTTGTTTGAGAGATCTCACGATCTTGAGCATCTGTTCATCGAGTCCTGTTGTATCTTTGATCAACGACCGATCAAGAGACGGAGTTAGAGTCTCCGGTAGAGAGAAGATGACATTGTTTTCTTCGAGGTGTTGTTTGCACACGTGAGCCCAAGCTTTGATGAACATGGTTGACGTTTTCCCGTCTGAAACGCCGTGGTGTGCCGCGACGCCAATGGAGAATCCTTGGTCTGGGAACAACGTGATTTGAAGAGACAAGACCGTCGCTGAATCATCGGAAACCAGTACTTCGGGTATCAGAGTGTGTAACTCGGAAGCTGGACGTTGTCCATAACCGGAAAGAAGAGAGAAATCAGCGTCAGTTTCAGCTATGGTAACCAAAATGGCGTCGTTTTGAGAGACGACAATGCTAGGTTTGGGCTCGTTTAGCTCCCAAGTGATGCGGCCGCAGAGAGGGAGGTAGTCGCGGAGGACGAGGGAAAGGGAGAGCTTGAGCTTAGGGAGGATGAATGAGTGGAAATGCTCACGAGTCGACTCGATAAGTCTGTAGAAGAATACTCGCTTGGCTGGCTGGAACACTAGCCATGGTAGATCAAAGAAATTCAATGGGATTGCTAACGAGTTGGCGGAGTTTAGGACGGAGTCTGAGTTGGGAGCGGGGGTGACTTGTGAAACCTCAACGATGTGTATTGTCATTGGTAATAACGGAACAGAAGATTCAAGGGGAACACAATACTTTGGGTAAAGCCGAGAAGGTTGTGTTGGATTTCATTTACCATACAATAGACGGCATGATCCTTTTATAATACTATTTTGTGCGCCTAGTTGGTAAAAGATAACTTGTCAGGAAAATCACGTTTTTAATTATACTTATAATTTTTCTTCAATTTAGGACATGTAACAACTATAACCACACTAGTTTATAGTTGTTTACGTATCGGTTTGATGTTGAAACCAACAAACATTTGAGTGAAGATAAACTTCCTAAGATTAGAAATTTTTGAAAATGATGCTGTTCTTGGAAGCAAAAATAGCTCCCGAGATGAGAGAGCTCCCACGAAGAACGTTAGTTATATAATTATTGCAGTTCATCTTACTAATGCAAACGCTTGCTACTTCCATTTGAGAAAAGTTAACCATTGATTTTAGGCATAGACTAGTAATCACTAATCAAATAAATACCAATTGTTGCATCACTGGGTTATTATCTTAAATAATTATATGAATAAGGTTCAGTAGTGTAGAAAAGATCTTTATCATTACTATTGACTTTACTCCTAGTCATATAATCTCGTATGAGATAAAAGATTTGAGTGTGTTCTTTAATTGTTCAAGAAAGATAAATTCAGCGGCTGCATTGTCAACAATGATGCAATAAGCCAATATTTGACTTTTATGAAAATATATATGTCTAGAACCAACGATAATCCTCAAATTTAGCAAGTATCAAAGCCTTGTTTGTTGATTTAAATAGGGTGATGGAAGGATTTATTATCCGTCTTGAAGAGAGATTTGATTTGAAATTGACCGATAAAAACCATCATTTTGAAGAGGTATGTTGAAATTCACATAAGAAGTTTAAAAAAAGTAACATTAATATGTAAAACATTAGAGCATAAATTTCTGTAGATTTTTATGTGTTTCGCCTTTGGAATCCACAAAAAGTTTAAAAAGCGGTCACAAAAGATGTGGGATAAGGATCGATTATGATAAGTTTGTTGGAATGTTCTCGAGAGTCACCGACATGTGACGGTTCACGATTGATGAGTTTAAAAAAAACAATTATTTAGTCAAAGAAAAATAAAAAAAAATAATATTTTTTAAAAAACCTTTAAGGATAATCATGGTCTTAGGACCAATTACTTTTCTGTTGAAATTCCATGGGAAACCCGGATCTAAGAAGATCCAGGCAACTACCATAATATAATAATCCCAACACAAGTAGAAAAAAAACACACCCAATAATCATACCGAATTGTTTTGAAAAGAATCATAAATCAAACGCATATATCGAATACGACTACCAAAACCAACTCAATCCCTTAAAAAGCCGCAATTGAATTTAAACCATCACAAAATCTTAAGTCTATATCTCATCACGTTCTCAAAACAAATAATTAAACGAATATATTATCTATGATTATGAGTCAACATTTCTTTGTCGTCATGCTTCTTGAAGACATATATACGTCATTCCTCACTTTCAATAATAGTGCATATCAACGTGACTTCCCTGAACGTAATACGTAAGTACCTGGTCCACATTTAACGGACGGACATTCTTTTCTGAAGCTCTAGACATTATCGGACCCATCAACCGTCGCAAAATTGCAGAACCGCGAGCTTCACTTTTCTTATGCTTATGCTTGCGTCTTATTCACCTTGGTGTTCGTCTTGCACCGCACCCCTTATATGCGCTTGTCTAAGCATCTGATCCAGATGAAGCTTCGATCTTTTATTATTTTCTTCCACATCGAGGGCTTCACGAAAACCATCTTCAAACTCTCTCTCTCCAGGAGCAAAAATTAAACCTAAATCATAACGGCTCTAACAAGTAACAAGTAAAATCAGGGCATTATAAAGAACAAGTAAATTAGGGTTTTATGATTACCAAAAAAATAGGGTTTTAAATTTTATAATAATATTGTAAAATGTAATGGGCCTGTGGCCCATTTATGGATGGTAAATGCATGCAACGGGGTAATGTCTACGTCAGTCTTCAGCTTTTTCGAACCTTTTCTTATGACCGTTCGATTTGGTTTCTTTGAGAATCAATGGTTCCAAGTATAAAATGCATAAATTTGTTATAAACGTGTGGAGTGGAGAGTGATAATTAATTACAAGAACACAAAACCAAATCTCCCTCTACTCACGGAATCTGATACCTGAGTGGAGCAAAGCCTTACTTCAAGTATTATCAACCTCCTTTACGATTCTGTGATACTTGTTTAATCTGTTTCTTTTGTCTCGCTCTGGTTAAGTAAAGAATCTGTTTCTTGCTTGGAAAGCAATATGGATGTTTAAAGTTTTCTTGTTCTTGTTTAATGCATGCTAAACCAAAAAAAATAACCGAATGAGGATGATGATGACGAATGTGTTTAGTCGAATTGATCTTTCGAGTTTCGTTACAGGTACAACAGAACATACGTGGCAACCAACAATGTCTGCAGAGACAAACATCCCAAGTTACTGGCTTAACTGGAGATTCTTTGTCTGCGCAATCTTCATCTTAACGTCCCTGTTTCTATCTTCTTTCCTCATTTGGAAATACGAAGGACCTGTAAAACGCAAGGCTGATGATCAAAGAGAACCGGTAGGAGTTGTATACGATGATGAAACTTGGAATACTTGCGTGGCAAGGATTCATCCGAATTGGCTTTTAGGTTTTCGAGTTTTCGGTTTTGTTGTTCTTTTGGGACTCATCTCTGGTAATGCCATAGCTGATGGAGCCAGCATCTTCATCTTTTACACTCAGTGAGTTCCCATTTTTTAGTGGTTACATCAACATATTCCACTGTGAAGATAAGTTACATCACTTGTTCTGATGAGTCTTGATTGTTCTCATCAGATTGACTTTCATATTGGTCACAATCTACTTTGGGGTATGGCTTTTCTTCACCTTGTCATGGTACTGCATATGCTTTATCAACTCATAAGTATCAGCTATATGTTCTAGATCAAATTTGATTCTTAGATGTGTTTCTATGTGGAATCAAAGTGTTTTAATGAGCCAAATTACAGTGAATTTTTAAAAATCATTGAATTGGAGTTGGTATAATTATGCAGCTTGGAGCCTTGTTGTCCATATACAGATATAAATCTGGTGAGAATTGTCTGAACGGAGTCAGTACAGCTGATGAAGAGCTAGGGTCGTATAGACCTCCCATGAATGGCGAAAATTCGAATGTGTTTAAATTCTCAAACGGACACGAGAGACACAACACGTCTACACGTCAAGTTGCATCTACATTGGGTTACATCCATCAGGCTCTTTATCAAGTAAGTGTTGAGTTCTCTGCTCTTGTCTATCTCTGATTCTGAGCATGTTTTTTGAATTGTAGACTTGTGGAGGAGCAGTATTGCTCACAGATGGTGTGTTTTGGTTCATTATCTACCCTTTTCTCACATCCAAAGATTTCAGTCTCAGTTTTGTAAGTTCTTCACCAAGAATCTGTCACACATTTTGTTAACTGTATGCTCTGACCAAACATTTGAACTGTAGTTCATTGTGGTTATGCACTCGGTCAACGCTGTCTTCCTCCTCGGTGAAACTTTCTTGAACTCTCTGGTTAGTTTGTATTCTTAGACAACAAAAAACATGATGATTATTGTAGTGACGATTACTTTAATGATGGCTTCTTTGTATACAGCGATTCCCATTGTTCAGGATTTCATACTTTGTGGTATGGACAGGCGTATTCGTGCTATTCCAATGGATCGTTCATGCTTGTGTCTCCTTCTGGTACCTGTCATGGTTCAATCTATCCTTCTTTAATGTTTCTATGAACAGATTAGTATTACAATATGTTTGGTGCAGGTGGCCATACCCATTCTTGGATGTATCATCAGCCTATGCTCCTTTATGGTACGCTACCCAAACTCGTGTCACTGTCCCTTGCATCAGTTATGAACACCAAAAAGTAGAGATAAGACTTAACTTCCGGTTATCCAACATTTTGCATTCGGTTTTGGAAATGTAGACAATGAAAATGATTCTTGATCTTGAATGGCCTTAACACTACACAGTAATTTTCAAATGGACGTTGCAGGTATGCTGCTGTTGGGTTGATGCACTTACCATGCTTTGGATTATTTGCTTTGATCGTGAAGTTGAAGTACTTGTGGCTCTCAAAATGTTTCTCAGATGAACCATATAGTAATAGATAGCATAATGCATATATATACTTGAATGCCTATAGAACATAGTACAAAGAAAAATGTTTAAGACTCTCATGTACAGGTTCAGGTCCACTCTCCTATTCTCCTGCCTTCTTTATCAATTTTTTTTTTTTTTTTGTAAATAATAACATTCAAAGTTAGTTTTGAAGGAACAGATATAATCACTTATATAGTCTTTGTGTGCAGGGTAGTGAAGGCCAAAACCTATTATAACCAGAATAACTACTTTACCATTGTTCTTTCTATCATCTGCATGATAGTATATAAACTGCTCAAAGGCAATTGATCCTGAACGGCAAAACCATTGTGACAATATTCTTATCTACAAATCCTCCAAAGTCAATATATGCCTTACTAATTTGCATAGATACAAGATTTGAGCTTAAACATTCTCTTCCAGTATATTACTTTTTCGTACATATATGAACTTGCTACCTCCATGGGCCATGTCAAATCTTCATTACAGTATACAAACTACTCAACTTCACATCTATCTATTATACTAGCTTAATTCTTCTTACTGATTTATACACAAAACTTTGGTTTGCGCACACAACGATGCTTATGCTGTGCTGCCTCTTCAAAGGCTCATCTACCGTAGAATGAGCTTTGGGAGACAGTGGCAAGAGAAGCACAAGCAGCTGAATCTCCATCAGAACCATCTCGAAACTCCATGACTCTTTCATCCATAAACGGAGGATTACTTGGCAACGGCAAGACTTCTTCCTTGTTCTTTAGCATATGCAAGACCTTTGACATGGATGGTCTTAGCGATGCCATTTCTTGAGTGCACAATAGCCCTATCTGAACAACTCTCACTATCTCCTTTTTGATGATGATACTATCGTTACGATTCTTCCAATCTAGGTTTGGATCATATATTTCCTCCAACTCTCCTGACTGAAAATGCTTCCATGCCTTTTTTTTAATAGCCCAAAACGTGACACACAAGTTAGGTCTAAGAAAGTGAAATCTGACACTACTATGAAATGGTTTAAACTTACTTCTGTAATCAAACTGTCTGAATAATCAGACATTTTGCTTTTTGTGTTCTGCTTCCCAGTTACAATCTCTAGTACAAGAACACCGAAGCTGTAGACGTCTACTTTCTCTGTTAGCTGACCATGTGCCAAGTACTCTGGAGCCATATAGCCACTGAAGATTCACAAGTATTGAATCAGAACAAACATTTCAAGTATCTCAAACAACAAAAGCATATCTGAATGTTACTTACAGAGTCCCTGCAATGGCTGTGCTGATATGACTCTTATCCTCCTGGAACGATCTTGCAAGACCAAAGTCAGCGATTTTAGCTTGAAGCTTACAATCTAGCAGAATGTTGCTTGCTTTAATATCTCTATGGATGATTTTCACACTAGACTGCTCGTGCAGATACACCAACCCTTCAGCTGTTCCAACAATGATCACGAATCTTCTTTGCCAGTCTAGTGTTTTACCTCTATTAACATCTGCAAGAAGTAACAAAGAAGACCGGTTAAGAGTGGTTCTGCTTTTTAGGATCCAAACTCATTGAAGGGTTACCAAAGATGAAGCGATCAAGGCTCTTGTTCTGAAGATACTCATAGACGAGGAGGCTCTCTGGTCCTGAGCAGCTGCAACCAAGAAGCCTGACTAGGTTCTTGTGTTCAACGGAGCTGATAATGTTGACTTCATTGTAGAAATCTGCTGCTCTGTGTCTGTTGTTGAAGAACAACCGTTTCACAGCGATGTCTCGTCCATCTGCAAGAACACCCTATAAAACAAAGCCAGAGAGATGCCACTAAACTCAATCATTTGCTTACATAAGAAGATAAAAAGAAAGACTCTTAGATCATGTCCTTACCTTATAGACAGTTCCAAATCCTCCTTGTCCAAGCTTGTTCGCGTTGTCGAAAGAACCTGTTGCTTTCTCTAGTGTTGAGTATTTGAAGTTCAAGCTACTGTCTGTCAGCGTTTTCGCCATTTTCTCTACATCATTTGATCCTGTAGAAGAAAACACCAAAAAAAAACTTAGTAACCTTATTTTAACCGATTAATCAGAGATAGAGGAACATAGACTGACCTCTTCTCTTCTTTTGTATGGTTCGGTGTTTGCAGATATAGACACCAATTGCTATTCCAACCATAAAGACAATCACAGAGCTAAGGACTGAAACAACAATCACCACTACAGAACCTGCATAAGTACCATTTCGTTAGAGTTATCATAAACACTCTTAAAAGCAGATTCTATAAAAAAAACATGTATCACCATTGCCAAAGAAACCATTAGGTGGTAACTAGACATTTTATAGAGGACTAGTGACTATGAAGATTACTCAAAACTTAGGTATGATGATCCTAAACATTAACAAATTCTTGATTTATTTTTTATATTTTTTCCATTTATATAAAATATTTTAGTTTTTGGCTTAATTATAAAATTATTATGATAAATTATCAAAATTACATTATAACAAACAAAAGAAATTAGATAAGTTTGTGGATTTCCACTAACATTATTGTTTAATTAACATGTTTAGACTAATTTATAATTAGATCGATTTAAACAATTTAAAAAAGTTGAAATCAATTTAAGTTTTATAAATTGGATTTTAGAAAATAGTTTTGGACAAGACTGACGCCTGAATCGAATTTTAGAACTATGGTATTACCTCTTGATCTTCCGTTTCTTGGAATCTTGTTCAAGAAATCTTGATCAGAGTACCTAAGGAAACACCCAGTGTGAAGCGCACGTCCTTCAGACCACGGCAAACACTTGTCAACCATAGAAGCAGAAGCATCCTCCAAACACTGTTTACAAGACTCAGGACTCAAGTTCCTCCAGCAGTTCACCAACGCAAACGCAGACTCTCCGTTTTCAGACGCGCCGCGAGCGTACCCTCCACTCCCAGGAGCCGCAGCAACCGCGTTTCTCACCACCTGTCTCACCGCGTCACCGAACGTGGCGTTGTTTCTCTTAGTGGTGTTCCCGCAGATGACGGTGTCTTCAGGTCCTTTGAACTCTTTGTAGAAACTGTAGTTCTCGGCTCTCATGAAACATCCGTCGAGGAAGATTCTACCTCCGTTCTGAGGGTAACACTTTGGTAGTATGGTTCTCGCTTCTGCATAGCAGAGGACGCAGTCGTTCAAAGGGAGGTCTCCGTAGCACTGTGCGAGAGCGTAATTACCGTCTGGTCCTGAACCGGTTTGAGCGGTTCCAAAACCGGTGGTTTGGACTACTTGGCTGATTTTCTCCATCGAGGCTACGAAGTTGGGGACGAAGACGGTTTCGTTGTGCTCGAGCTGCGGTGAGCAAGTGATTTTGACGGATCGTGCTCTAGGGTCTGAGGTGATTGGTCGGAGTAGTGAAAGAAGAAAGAGGAAGAGACATGGAAGGTGGCGATGATGAGTTGGTTCTTTCATCATTGTTTTGTTGTTGCTTGATTGAAAAGATATTTTTTTCTTGAATGATCAGAGGGTTTGAAATGGAGGAAGCAAAGATTAAAGAAGACGAATGAAAATGATGAAAGAGTTGAATTTTCAACAGCTTGACTTTGACGAAATGGTTGTCTTGTAATAATAGTCAACTTACTTTGCTGTTTCTATCTCTCTCTCTCTATACTGGTTAGTCAAAAAAGTAGTAGTTTTTTTATTTGTTTAATAAGATTTTGGATTTCTCTAGAGAGAGAGAGAGCGGTTGGTCTTCGGATTCACACTTGGAAACCAGCTCAATCTTGAGTTGACGTCGTTGTCTTTATTCAAATAGTTGTCGGTTTTCATTAAAAAAACGGTGGATAATTTAGTTGATCCGGTCTGGTGTGGAGCCGGTTCGGTTTAATTGGATAATTCCCTTTACCCAATTCATTCATTCTCTCTACTGGTTCACTATCCTACACTGGTCCTAAGCTAAAGGTGCTGAAGCTCCAGCTATACACACTAAAATTTATATAGAAATTTAAGAACGTTAATATCCTTTGCAATAATAGATTATGAATTAAAATATTTATTTTTGTATATTAGGAGTCTAAGTACACAGGACCGGCCTGCCTAGAAATTCCAATAATTCTGAATATTTTCTTAAGAGAATAAATATAACTTCACATGTCCTTTATTGTATGACGACATTCCAAAAAATAAGAATTAAGAAATGTCAAATGGATAAACTAACGGTAGATAATAGAGGACGTTACAATAAAGAAATGGTTTGGTATGTTACCATTAAAGTTCTAGAAATTAAAAAAAAAAAGCCATTAACAAGGTCAAGTTGCCATTGTCAAAAGTTTGTAGTCAATAAAAATACAAAAGGACATGGGGAGTAGTTGGATAATCAATGCTGAAAATTATATAGTGGGGTTACAAACTCAGAATAAATGACAGCTTATCTATAATAAGTAACAAACAAATTATGTTGGGCAGACCAAAATGTATATAATCTTTTTACGTATTTATTCTTCACCAGAAATTGTTATAATTTAACATGTTTAGTAGTCGTCCTCACCGTCACGGCTCCTTGTTTTTTTTTTTTTTGCGTGGAGTTTTCTTTTAATTGTTCTTAGCATATTTAAATTAAAATAACTTTTGCAAATATGAAAACGCAAACAAAACTAGTGATTTATTTGAAATAGAAAAACATACAAACTTGAGAACAAAAGCAAAATCACATAAAAACGGTTGTAATATTAATCGAATCGTACTATAGATTTATAAACAAACCTAAACCAAGACTAAACCAGAGTTTGCCCTCCACCAACCAAGTGAGCTCTAACCGTGTTCACTTCCTAGGTTACATAACAGTGGCGTGGATCATACGTTAACTCAATTAGTTACGATTTATCGGCATCTCAGGTCTTTTTACATATGACAGATTGAGAATCCATCCACGACAAAAAGATTCTGATATTAAAAGCTCATCTAGGTTCGAAGAAACTCTCAGATATGTTGTCACTCCTCCAGCCAGAAGACTGAGACTGATCTTCCATCGTCGGAGACATCATCTTTCTCATCTCCAATACACTCCCTGGATTCAGAAACGGCGGTTGCGTCGGCGTAGGAATCTCCAAACTCCCTTTCATCATTTTCACAACCGCAGACATGGCAGGACGCTGATCAAACGCTGCTTGAACGCAGAGCAGACCGATCTCAAGCAACCGTGACGCTTCCATCTTGTTGAAGTTGTCCCCCAAAACTGGATCCACAACTTGAACAAAGTTGCTTGTCCCGTACAGACGCCAAACCTAAATTTTCATTTTCAAGATTCAAGAAAATGGTTTGAGCTTAAAACAAACCCTCAAGAAAAAAAAAATGATAATTACTTACCGTTTGGAGGATCGAACTAGAGTCTTGTGAGAAGGCGTTGTTACGTCTTCCGGTTATAACTTCAATCATAAGAACTCCGAAGCTGTATACATCTGCTTTCTCAGTTAGTTTCCCTCGTACAACATACTCTGGTGCCATGTAGCCTCTGTGTTTCACAAGTGGAATAACTTCAAAAATTAGTATAAAAATGGTGTAATCAGTAAAAGTTACAAAAGATAAGTTTAGAGACTTTACAGTGTACCGGCGATGGCAGTGCTGATGTGAGTCTTGTCCTCAGGGAACAATCTAGCCAGTCCGAAATCAGCGATCCTCGGAGTAAAATCATGTTCCAAAAGTATATTACTCAGCTTGATGTCTCTATGTATGATCCTCAGATTTGACTCTTCGTGTAGATACGCCATTCCTTCTGCTGTCCCAAGTATAATCTTGAACCTCTTCGCCCAGCTCAACGGTTGAACATCTTGTCTTACTGTACCAAAAAAAAGAAGCAAGAACCAAATCAATGTAACACTACTGAGACATGGTAATCGCAAAAGATTGGATTTAGGATGAGAACAACAAACCGAAAAGATAGTCATGGAGGCTTTGGTTCGCTATGTATTCATAGACCAAAAGGCTCTCGGGTCCGGTTATGCTGCATCCCAAGAGCTTGACAAGGTTCTTGTGGTCGATTTGGCTTATTAGATTGACTTCGTTAAAGAAATGATCAACCCACTGCTTTGTGTTGAAGAATAGCCTCTTCACCGCAACAGTCTTACCGTTACTAAGAACTCCCTATTGCACAAAAAGGGTAAAGAGTTAACCAATTGAAGAATAAGAATCTCTAAAGAAACAGATAATAAGAACACACCCTACCTTAAATACAGAACCAGATCCTCCTTGGCCTAGCTTATTCTTGTCGCTGAAGTAATCAGTGGCCCTCTCGAGATTCTCATAGGAGAAACAAAGATCAGATTTGTTGGCAAGCATAAACAGAGACCCTAGTTGCTTCTTCTCTACATTACATTACCCACACGCACAAAAAATTATTTAGTATTATCAAGATTTTAAGCTTTACTATAACCACTCATGCTCCAATGTGCAAAACATTTAGAAGTCACAAACCTCTTAGCTTCTTGGCACGTTTCTTCTTATACAAGAAACCTAAAGCAGAGACCAACAGAACAAAAGCTACCACCGAAGATGTCACCGCCAAAATCACAGCCAAGTGGTTATGACCTGATTAATAACAAAAAAGAATAGACTTAAATAAATCAACCTATTAGTGAAATGTTTCTAAATCAATGCCTCAGTTTTGTGTTTAATCTGTAACCAATGTTCAATAACATTCCATAAAATGTAACAATATATACTAATCTAAGTCACATTTCAAGCTTTATCTACTTACCACCATTTCCATCTGATGTTGAATTTCCAGAGTTATTGTAAAACTTCAGATTAGAAAACCTCATGTAACAGCCAGCGTTAAGAGCTCGACCTTCTTCTTTACCCAAACAAGAACCGATTTGTTCTGAAGCTTTACTCAAACACTCAGCACAACCACTGCGGGTAAGAGGCTCCCAACACTGAGCCAAACCGTGAGCCGTCACGTTACGTCTATCCACAAATCCAGCGTAGAAACCACCGTTCCTCACCGCCTCCACGCTCATAAACTTCACCAACTCCGCGGCGTTAGCCCGGAATAACGTCCGGTTTACCCCGGTTATCTCCTTATTAGAACAATTAGTCACGTCTTGCGAGCTTAACGTCTCGTTGAAGAAGTTGTACTCGTCGTACCTAATCAAGTATAAAATTAGATACAACTAAATTTCGGATTTTTTAAAAATATACTTGTTTTGTTTAGAATTATGAAATAATAAATAATAACAAAAAAATTATGTTAAATTTAAAATTTAATGTTTTATTCATAAGATCAGTATCATATAACCAAAATACTCAAAAAAAATTTCCTAAATTGGAATAAAAAATTATATTTTCGGCTGAGACGAGAATGATACCTAATGAAGCATCCATCGGAGAAGACACGACCACCACGAGTGCCTCGTTGAAAGGGTAAGCAACGAGGGACTTTAGCTTTGATCTGAGCGAAACACAAGTCGCAGTCTTTCTTGTCAAGATCTTTCATGCACTCTCCGTAAGCGTAGACCGTTAAGTTCCCTGTGCCGTTGACTACTTGCCCGTAGCCTTTAGCTTCCACTAGCGGAGACACTGCGTCCATGGCGGCGAGGAAGTTGGTGACGACGAGACTTCTTTGCTGAGGGGTCGTTGTTCTGTTGCTGCATCGCTGAGCCACCGTCTCTCCTCTCGAATCGGAGATCACAGGGTTTAAGAACAAAAAACCGACAAGGAGGAGAAGAGAGAGGTTGGAGATGAAAGTCGTCATCTTGGTTTCGAGGGTTTGGTCTTGTGGAGTTTAGTAATATAACATTTGTTTTGGAGTTTTTGATCTTTATTCTGTTTTTTTTTAATTGATTTTTTTTCTTCAAAGTGGAATCGGGAGATAGAGAAAGGAAGGAGAGACACGAATCTGGAAGTTTAAATTCGATTTGCGGTTGTTGGGTCAAGCGGAAAAAGAAAAAAAAATCAACTTTGAGTTTTCGTCTTTGCTTGGGAGAGATGATGGGTGTGGAGAGTCAAAGAGAGACTTTCGATGATGATGATTCAAGGAAATAGAGCGATCGCATTTAGGACAGGGAAATTAGAAATGAAAACAACTAACGACGCCGTTTGGAGTTATGTTTTTTTTGCTATGTACGGTTTATGGGTGGGACATGACGTCAGCGCTTTGTCACCTTTTTGGATATGTTCGGTTTTGTAACCCATGTCTTTTTGCGCCGAAAAAGAAAACTAAATTCTGTGATACTCCAGTTGTCAACTTGTCGTTAGTTTGTAAGTAGTACGTGGGTCATAATATTAATCACAAGACTATCTTAAAGAGAGAACGAAGTATCAAAACTATGAGAATGTATAGAGATGACAAGGAAATTGAATGATTATGTGGGTTACGTGATTTTTATAATTGGATTAGCAATTTTAGCATAGTGATTATTAGTTTTGGATCTACCATTCCCAATTTTAGCTCATCAAAATCGGTTCAAGGCTTGTTAAGATTGTGGGATGGCCATCATGGCCTACGATCTTCAGATTCACCGAGAAGACAATACACTACCTCAAATCCGGATTTGAGAGGGGAATGTTCAATATAATAGCATATAGAGAAAATATAGAAATAAGTTCAAATGTTAGAAAACTAACTCTAATGGCATAATATATAGGCCGTATTGTGAGGGTTGTCTCTAGATCAGTTAGCAACTTCAATCTCTCTCGTTTAATAGGGAGATTACGACATATGCCTCATTGCAAGGTCATCTCAAAGCCAAATCAACTTCAATCATACTTTTATTATTTTGCCACCTCTTTCCGTCGACCATCTTTTTCAACCATCGATTAGTATAATCTTCCGTATAATATATTCTGAAAATGACATAATTATAAATGTGTAAACCCTCTAACGTCGCTTTTTGAAAATTGCATTTCTGGTTTAAATATTTCCTGATAAGTGATAAATCGTATATACAATTAACAAGAAGTACATAGTACGTATGTGCATGTATGTTACTTTGTAGTTTATACGTATGTGAACATGTATAAGCTTTTTCCTTGCAAGATGCCAGCCTATACACTAGTATTTATACTTAGGCTGTGAACTAATCAGTGTCTTTATTTTTGTTTAGTTTGGGATCGTAGAATATAATTAGTCAAAATACAGGACTCTAAAAGAAGAAAAATGGTTTATAAGTCGTTGAATTTTTGTTTACAGTGTATAACGAAAAATATCTCTGCTTTTTCATTTGCATAACCTCTAGAATACTATGACATATATACGACCGGAGTCAATGCTTATCATATAACATTAGTTTAATCAACAAAACTACAAAAACTAATCGAAACTCCGTGACTAGTTCAACGCAAGATCTTGATTTCTGACGGATTGTAATATATAAATCTAAAAGTGCGTAACACGGTTTCTTAAATTATTGGTACAGATACAGCGTTTACAACGAATAAAACCAATTAGGCTCCGAGTGGAAAACGGAACAAAGATGGGTCATCTACCATGGTGGAGGAACTGAATAAATTTTGCCATTCACAATTATTGAAAAATATAAGCAGTTTTTTTTAGAAAAAATATAATTTGATCCACTACTAAAAAGTGGTCGATGTTTTAAGGTTCGGAAAAATTGGAACAAAAATGGATTTAGCGATACAAATGTGGATCGAACGAATCTAGTGGTCCAAAACATATGTTTAAATGGTGAAAGTTGATAAAAAAACAGTCTAAGTTTTTATAAATTAATTTATAAATATGAAAGCTTATTTAAATTATAATAAAAAGTACTTTTTGAGAAAGAGATAAAATTTACTTTCCATACAATAGTTTTAATATATTAATACACAAATATAATTTTTAATATATTTAAAGTTAATATATTTTAAATCAAACATATATATTTCTAACATGTAATAAATATTTTAAAATGTATAGTATCTAATATTTTTGATTTTTTTTTAAAAAAAAATTATACTAAATAAAATAATTATATCAATATTAATACAAAATTACAATAATTAATACAAAGATACAATAATATGTATGTAACAATGTAATTCAAATTCTTAAAAACATGTTTATAGATCATAAAGACATAAAGTAAATGTAATTTACAATATTATTTTTTACTTTTTCTTTATAAAAATTTACATTAGTTTTTCTATAAGCAGACATACTACTCCCTTTCAAAGGTTTTAGGCAGTCCATTCACTTTTCAAAGCTATTAGAATCACTAGTGTTTCATTATACTATCTATTATGTTTCTCCCACTTTTTTTGTAGTGTTTATGGTTTGTTATGAATGAGGATCTAAAGATGGTTCCTCCCACTTGCTGGTTCCCTTCCTTTTTAAACACTTCCCATACAACACTAAGAAGCGTGATCTCGCAACGCTTGATCCATTTTTCCCAATTCGAAGCATGATCAAGTGGACAAGTCGATAAAACAAAAATCGTTTATGCAAACAACCGGGGGTCCCTTAGTACTCACCGCTTAGAAGCAAAGCGACCAGCTCGTGACTAATGACTATCAAAGTCAATGTCAACTCCAAGATATCAAAGCCGTGTATGTGGCATTATTGATATCTACTTGCATTAATGTATCTTTTTCTTGCAGAAAACAAAAGCCCAAACCATGACTGAGACCTAGAAAACTAAACTCTGATCTCTGGAATCAAAACTAAACCGTGTATTGAAATGACTGCAAGACTTTTGTATTCATTTTCTTTTTTGTTGTTTATTGATGAAATCATGTATTTTAGTCTACGATTTGATATGCTCCAAATCTTGTTTTCTTTGGGCCGACGAAACGAATAGTCTTAAGGTTGTTGTTTTCAAGATATTAGGATTAGTGGGCAATCAAAAAAAAAAAAGCCATCTTTGACTTATGTTTAAGGTGTGCCCACTAGTGCGCCGTCACCATCTAAAACACTAGTGTTACTTTTTGACTTACATGGCTATTTTAGTGAACGATAATTTTTCCCTCATTTTTTCTTCCTCTGTATCTTTTTTTGTTTGAGAAAGGGTTTGCTAAATATCTTACATTCACAATTCATGGAAAAAGAGGCTCAGCAAACCCAACAGGGAATTGAATTGTTTGAACAAAATATACTTTGCAATTTTTTAAAAGAGGTTTTGCCTTTAGCAGGTCTGGCTAATGCCAGACCGTTTTCTACCGACCTCTCTATCTCGTCTGATTTAACATTTAAAACTGAATCATCATAACATCAAAATACTCCTTCCGTTTCACAAAGTTACATAACAAAATGTTGTTTCAAAAAAAATCTAATTTTTACATTTTCAATGCATATTTTATTAATTAATTACAAACTTAAACAAAAATTTAATTGCATTCATTGGATTTTTATTGGCTTAAAATTACAAAAAAGATAATTACAAAAAAATGCAAATTTAATGTGTTTTCTTAAAATATGTGAAAAATCTAAAATATGTAACATTTTGAAACATATGGAATAGTATGCATCACTTAAAATAAGTATGGATGTTTCGGATATCTGTTCATAGTTGAATTAGATTTTTAATGTTGCCTAGTTTTCATGTTCATATTTGAATTAAATTTTAAAAAGGGTTTTTAGTTTTCAGCATCAAATTCACAAATTCCTTCAGATATAATAAATTTTCGAATTGGTTAGCTTCATGTGGAGTTTTATCTGATACTCAAAATTATCTAAAACCCAAAAATAAATATCTTCTAAAAGTATCCAACCGTTGATTTTACAGGCCACAGACTCTTTTCAATGATGCACAAAGTTGGAAACAAGAACAAATATAAAGTCAACTAGTATGAAGGGAAACATTGTCCAAACTCGTATTGCAGAGGATAAAACTAATGAAAATATGAAATATATGTACGTTGGTCAAACCGTTTGGATCCAGACCGAAAACTGAAATAACCGAACTAAAACGGCATCAAATTTCATAAATATTCAAACAGATCCTATCTTTAGAACCGAAAAACCAAAAAAAAGATTCAACCGAAACTGAAATGTCCAGGCCTACACAAACGGTTGTAATCTTAACTGTACAGTACTATAGATTATAAACGAATCTAAACCAAGACTAAACAGAAATTTTCCCTCCATGTGAGCTTTAACCATGTTCACTTCCTAGGTTACATAATAGCGTCGTGGTTCATACGTTACCCTCAATTAGTTACACAAGATTTATCGGAATCTCAGCTTTTTAAACATATGACACGGAGATAAACCGATCTTAAAGCTCATCTAGGTTCAAAAAAACTCTCAGATATGTTGTCACTCCTCCAACCCGAAGACTGAGATTGATCATCCATAGGAGAATCCATCGGCGGAGACAACATCTTTCTCATCTCTAATACACTCCCAGGATTCAAAAACGGCGGTTGCGTAGGCTTAGGAATCTCTAAACTCCCTTTCATCATTTTCACAACCGCAGACATCGCAGGCCGTTGTTCAAACGCTGCTTGAACGCAAAGCAACCCGATCTCAAGCAACCGTGACGCTTCCATCTTGTTGAAGTTATCCCCCAAAACTTGATCCACAACCTGAACCAGGTTGCTTGTCCCGTACAGACTCCATACCTAAATTTTTGTTTTCAAGATTCAAGAAAACGGTTGAGCTTAAATCACTCGAGGAAAAAAAAACGTTAATAACTTTGAGAGAGGCACCGTTTGTAGGATCGAAGTAGCGTCTTGTGAGAAGGCATTGTTACGTCTTCCGGTTATAACTTCAATCATAACAACTCCAAAACTGTAAACGTCTGCTTTCTCAGTGAGTTTTCCTCGTACAGCATATTCTGGCGCCATGTAGCCTCTGTTTTCAAGATAAATGTAACAATTGTGTAATAAAAAAAGTGACAAAAGATCAGTTTAGAGACTTTACCGTGTACCGGCAATGGCGGTGCTGATGTGAGTCTTGTCCCCAGGGAACAATCTAGCCAGTCCAAAATCAGCGATCCTTGGAGTAAAATCATGTTCCAAAAGTATATTACTCAGCTTGATGTCTCTGTGTATGATCCTCAGATTCGACTCTTCGTGAAGGTAAGCCATTCCTTCTGCTGTGCCAAGTAAAATTTTGAACCTCTTCGCCCAATCCAACGGTGGAACATCTTGTCTTACTAAACAAAAAAGTAGTAGTAACAGGTCAAATATGATACAATTAAGATATGGTAAACGCACAACGGTTTAAGATGAGAAATACAAACCGAAAAGATAGTCATGTAGGCTTTTATTCGCGATGTATTCATAAACCAGAAGGCTCTCGGGTCCGGTTATGCTACATCCCAAGAGCTTGACAAGGTTCTTGTGGTTGATTTGGCTTATTAAATTGACTTCGTTAAAGAAATGATCAACCCATTGCTTTGTGTTGAAGAACAGTCTCTTCACCGCAATAGTCTTACCGTTACGAAGAACTCCCTGTTGCACAAAAAGGGCAAAAGACTTGAAGAATAGGAACATCCGAAAAAGAAACTCTAAACAAACGGATAATAAAAAAAACACAACCAACCTTAAATACAGAACCAGATCCTCCTTGTCCTAGCTTATTTTTGTCGCTGAAGTAATCAGTGGCCTTCTCGAGATTCTCGTAGGAGAAACATATATTAGATTTGTTGGCAAGCATAAACAGTGGCCCTAGCTGCTTATTCTCTACATTACATACACAGAAAAAAATAATTATCTAGATCAAGATTTTAAACTTTACTATAACCACGCATACTCCAATGACTAATCTCAAAAACTTAGCTACTTCAAGACCTAACTGATTCAACAAAGAACTCAATTTGCAAAACATTCAAAAGTCACAAACCTCTTTGCTTCTTGGCGCGTTTCTTTCTATACAAGAAACCAACAGCTGAGACCAACAGAACAAAAGCCACCACCGAACATGTCACCGCCAAAATCACAACCAAATGGTTATGACCTGATCAACAAACACAAGGAAAGATATAAATAAATCTAACATTCCAGAAATGTTACAATATATAGATATTAATATTAGTCAAGCTTTATCTACTTACCACCATTTCCATCTGCTGTTGAATTTCCAGAGTTATTGTAAAACTTGTTGATCAAATGGGCCTCAATTGTCCTGGCCCAACTACCTGATCCTGCAACAAAAGAGATGTCGGTTAGTTCTGGTGTAATGACAAATAGGATTAGGAAGTTTTCCTTAATACAATATGAATTAGGAACTTTGTAGACCTATATATAAAGGCACGAGGGTTTCATAGAAGGGTCATACGGTTAACTAGCATACGAGGGATAGAGAGCAAAAGACTTGTGCTTTCATCTTTCAAGAGTTGTAATAAGCTTTGGGTTTCTAAGAAAGAGATTAAAAGGTTTCGGTGAAGTTAAATCCATTCTAAGTTCAAAGCATAGAGTTAAGGTTAAATCCTTACAAGTGGTATCAGAGCAATCCAGGTTTTGATTGCAAGGGTGCTTGAACAAGAATGACTAAACCAAAGATCGAGAGGATCGACATAGATCGGTTCGATGGAACAGGAGATTTTTCGCTATGGAAGGTTCGGATGATGGCTCACTTTGGTGTCCTAGGGCTAAAGGATATCCTAACTGATGAGAAGCTTCTAACGGATTCACCAGTCAACAAGGTAGAGGGAGATGATACCTTAAAGGACGCAGAGAAGAAAGAAGCAGAAAGCATCCCGACCATTGATCCCGTTAAGCTCGGAAAATCAGAGAAAGCAAAAGATCTCATTGTTGTGAATGTTGGAAACCAAGTCCTAAGGAAGATTTGCAACTGTGATACGGCTGCTGCGATGTGGACAGCTCTCAACACGCTGTACACGGAGACGTCCTTACCGAATCGTATCTACCTGCAACACAAATTTTACACTTTCAAGATGAACGATTCAAAGACTATTGATGCAAACGTTGATGACTTCCTAAAGCTAGTAGCAGATTTAAATAACTTGAGCGTGGAGGTTGATGAAGAAGTTCAAGCTATACTACTACTAAACTCAATGCCTCAGCGATATGATCAACTAAAGGAGACCCTCAAGTACGGTCGAGACACTCTCAAGATCAACGAAGTAACCGGGGCGGCACGATCTAAGGAGAGGGAGTTATTGGAAAGTGGTAAACTCTCTAAGTCTCAAGATGAGGGCCTATACGTTGAGGACAGAGGAAGAGAATCAAACCGGTCAAACAAAGGAGGAAACAGGAATTGGAAAGGAAGATCTAAGAGCAGGTACGGTAGATCTAAATCTAGACCCAAGTACGATAAAAACAATAAGGGGTGTTTCATATGTGGCAAAGAGGGACATTGGAAGAGAGAATGTCCTGACAGAAGGTCAAATAAATCTGCCAACGTTGCTGCAGAACCGAAACAACCACTAGTGCTCACAGTCAGTACTAACGACTCAAAAGAAGAATGGGTGATGGACTCGGGGTGTTCTTTCCATATCACACCAAACAAAGACGTGTTGTTTGACCTAGAAGAATTCGAAGGAGGGAGAGTTCTTATGGCTAACAATACCCACTGTGATGTAAAAGGAATAGGTAAGATCAGGATTGTGAGACCCGATGGAACCGTGGTGGTTCTCAAGGATGTGAGATACATGCCGACTATGAGCCGGAACTTGATATCTTACGGGATGCTTGAACGATCTGGATGCCAATACGAAGGGAAAGACTTTATGATCAGATTCTACAAGGACGGAAAGGAGATCATATCAGGGAAGTTCAATGGAGGACTATACTACCTACAAGGGACCGTATCTAGAGGAGAAGCAAATGTGTCAAGGGCAGAGATAGACAAGACGACTATATGGCACTCCAGATTATGTCATATGAGTTTAAAGAATCTGAATGTTCTGGTTGAAAAAGGATATGTACCAAAGAAGGAGGTGGACAAACTCGAGTTCTGTGAGACGTGTGTCTTGGGAAAATCTCACAAACAAAGCTTCCCTGCTGCGAAGCATACCACTAAAGAAATTCTAGAGTACATTCATTCAGATTTATGGGGAGCTCCATCAACTCCAGAAAGTCTATCGGGAAGTAAGTACTTCATAAGCTTCATAGATGATTACTCTCGAAAAGTCTGGATTTATTTTCTTAAAACAAAAGATGAAGCCTTCAGCAAATTCAAGGAGTGGAAAGAAGCTGTCGAAAATCAGACGAAGAAGAAAATAAAGTGCTTGCGAACGGATAATGGCCTTGAGTTTTGCAATCAGCAGTTTGATAAACTCTGCAAAGACTCGGGCATTAAGAGACACAAGACATGTCCGTATACTCCGCAGCAGAACGGAGTTTCAGAACGGATGAACCGAACAATCATGGACAAGGTTCGGTGCATGCTCGTGGAGACAGGGTTAGGGCAAGAGTTCTGGGCCGAAGCTGCTTCAACGGCCACATATGTGATCAATCGATCTCCTAACTCTGCAATTGATTATGAACTACCTGAGGAGAGATGGACAGGTACGAAGTGCGACCTAAGCAACCTTAAGAGGTTCGGGTGTTCGGCTTTTGTTCATAAGGTTCAAGCAAAAACGAGTCCAAGGGCCATAAAAGGAGTATTTATGGGATATCCGTTTGGTACTAAAGGATATCGTGTGTGGATTGAAGAAGATAGGAGATGTGACACAAGTAGAAACGTTGTGTTCAATGAAGAAGAACTATACAAACACACGATACATGATGTTAAAGACACAGAGAGAGATCCAAAGAAGACCGAGACGAGACGTGTAACATTTAAAGAAAATCTTATCGAAGGTCCTACTCCATCTAAGAAAGAAGACGAGGGGTTACAGTTTCTAGGTGGAGCTTCATTACCCAAGACATCGAATGAAACAGAAGAGGACGAAACAAGTCAAGAAGATGAAAACGAGCCCGAAGCAGAGTCAAGCATTGACGGCTACATGCTGGCTAGGGATCGTGTTAGAAGGCAAATAAAACCACCATCCAGATTTGAAGATGAAGATTTCGTAGCATATGCACTAGCCGCAGCAGACGAGTTAGAGATTGAAGAACCAAAAACCTTCAATGAAGCAATGACAAGTAAGAAACAAAGGCAATGGAAGAATGGAGCAGATGAAGAGATGGATTCACTCCAACGAAATCGTACCTGGATCTTGATAGAGAAACCTGAGAATGCAAGAGTAGTAGGATGCAAGTGGATTTTCAAGTTAAAACCCGGAATCCCAGGAGTAGAGGAGCCGAGATATAAGGTGAGATTGGTGGCTCAAGGTTTCTCACAACAAGAAGGAATTGATTACAACGAAGTGTTTTCTCCGGTGGTAAAACACGTATCAATTCGCATAATGCTCTCACTTGTGGTTAACAACGATTACGAGCTAGAGCAGATGGACGTGAAGACGGCATTCTTACACGGCGATCTTGAAGAAAGGATTCTTATGAAGCAACCTGAGGGCTATGTTAAGAAAGGGGATGAGAACAAAGTATGCTTACTCAAGAAATCCTTATATGGGCTTAAAAAATCACCAAGGCGATGGAATCACAGGTTTGATTGTTTCATGAAAACTCAACAGTTCGTGAGAAGTAAAGAGGATCCATGCGTCTACATGAAGAATGTCAAGACATCCCAAGCTGTGTTTTTACTTCTATACGTTGATGACATGCTCATAGCCTCAGGAGATCATCAAGAAATCAGAAAAATAAAAGAGAGTTTGAGCAAGGAATTCGAGATGAAAGACTTGGGAAAAGCGTCAAGAATATTAGGAATGGATATCATAAGAGATAGATCAAAAGGAGTCCTAATACTATCGCAAGAAAGCTACCTAAAGAAGGTAGTGGAAACGTTTGGCATGACTGATGCAAAGGCCGTGGTGTCCCCAACTTCATCTCAGTTTAAACTAAGGAGCCTCACACCAGATCAAAAGGAAGAAGAAGGAAGTTGCATGGAAGAGATACCATACGCGAGTGCCGTAGGAAGTATTATGTACGCTATGGTTGGCTCTCGACCTGATCTAGGCTTTGCCGTTGGATTGATAAGTCGGTTCATGTCTGAACCTGGAAAAGAACACTGGGCGGCTGCTAAGTGGGTTCTAAGATACCTAAAAGGAGCTACAGGAAGGTGTCTTACATTCACTAAGAATTCAAAATTCAGCATAGAAGGATTTTGTGATTCTGATTACGCAACAGACCTTGACAGAAGAAGGTCAGTTACTGGATATGTGTTTCAAGTTTGGGGAAATACTATAAGCTGGAAATCAGGATTACAAGACGTAGTAGCTCTTTCGACAACCGAAGCTGAGTACATGGCTCTAACCGCGGCTGCGAAAGAAGCTTTATGGCTAAGAAGA
Organism: Brassica rapa; assembly: GCF_000309985.2. NCBI lineage: Eukaryota > Viridiplantae > Streptophyta > Magnoliopsida > Brassicales > Brassicaceae > Brassica > Brassica rapa. Next base: position 24,958,072 of record NC_024801.2, read on the forward strand.
CTATGCAAAGAACTAGGATTCGAGCAAGAAAGTGTCAAGATCAATTGCGATTCACAAAGCGCTATAGCCCTAGCAAAGAATCATGTTCATCACGAACGAACAAAGCATATTGACACTAAATATCATTTCATCAGAGATGTAGTCGAAGATGGCAGTGTTACTCTATCTAAGATCCATACTAGCAGGAACCCAGCAGATTTTCTAACTAAAGCCTTACCAGGGCAAAAGTTTGATCTGTGTTGTGAACTCCTCAAGATAGCCTAAGAGACTGGCACGGCAGGTAACTTCGTTATCGATTCACCTCGCACAAGAAGAAGTAATAAGGTTAGAGCAAACAAGTTACTTCTTATCGATAACAAGGAAGCTCAATGGTTACAAGGAAGTTACCTGCTAGGAAGATGCGAGGCAAGGAGTTCTAAGGCAAGGAGGTTTCAGCTCAAGGTGGAGTAGCTGAGGAAGACCGAAACAAGATCTCTAAAGAAACCGGAATGACTAACGGAAACAAAGAAACTAAGTTATTGGAGAGAACGTCTTAAACAGCAATAAAGGAGCTGAAGGGAGACGAGTACCTCAATCACACAAGGAATCTCAACTGATCGAGTTAAACGACATAATTAAAGTCTTAAACAAGCTAAGTAAGGAGCTGAAGGGAGACATGGGGTTGTTTTACACAGCAGAGGAGGCAATAAAGGTTTGCCTGAAAAGCTGAGAGAAGATCAGAAAATTGAGAAGTTAAGGGATCAGTACAAAGGCAGGAAGAGTAAGAAGATTTCAGCTCAAAGGTGAAGAATCAAAAGAGACTTACCGGGAAATGGGACGTCAAAATTCCGGTGAAGTTTCTCTCTTCCCCGATGGTTTTGAGAGAATAATTTTCTCAGGAGAAAGAAGAAGTCGCGATCTATTTTTCAAAATAAACCAGGATCGGAGTAAGAGACGGCGTCGGGGGAAACATCGACGGAGGATTCATGGAGGAGCTGATTCAAATATCTTCAAAAGGCGAGGCGGATTAGAAAATCGAAGAACCTTGACGAAGGAACGGTTCGATTAGAAGCCATCATCACTTGGAATCATCATCACCGCAAGAGTCGTCGACCATGGAAGAAGCTCGAGACGTCTTCGGTGGTATCGAGGAAGAAGAGAAGAGAAGCTGAGAAGAAAAAAAAAATTAAGGCCCAAGGTGGAGTTTGTTGATCAAATGGGCCTCAATTGTCCTGGCCCAACTACCTGATCCTGCAACAAAAGAGATGTCGGTTAGTTCTGGTGTAATGACAAATAGGATTAGGAAGTTTTCCTTAATACAATATGAATTAGGAACTTTGTAGACCTATATATAAAGGCACGAGGGTTTCATAGAAGGGTCATACGGTTAACTAGCATACGAGGGATAGAGAGCAAAAGACTTGTGCTTTCATCTTTCAAGAGTTGTAATAAGCTTTGGGTTTCTAAGAAAGAGATTAAAAGGTTTCGGTGAAGTTAAATCCATTCTAAGTTCAAAGCATAGAGTTAAGGTTAAATCCTTACAAAACTTGTGAGTAGAAAACCTCATGTAACAGCCAGCGTTAAGAGCTCTACCTTCTTCTTTACCCAAACAAGAGCCGATTTGCTCTGAAGCTTTACCCAAACACTCAACACAACCACTACGAGTAAGAGGCTCCCAACACTGAGCCAAACCGTGAACCGCCACGTTACGTTTATCCACAAATCCAGCATAGAAACCACCGTTCCTCACCGCCTCCACGCTCATAAACTTCACCAACTCCGCCGCGTTATCCCGAAATAACGTCCGGTTTACTCCGGTTATCTCCTTTTCAGAACAATTAGTCTGGTCTAGCGAGCTTAAAGTCTCGTTGAAGAAGTTGTACTCGTCGTACCTACAATATTCCATCAGTTTGATAAAAAAATGCATGTTTTAGAAGAAAAAATTTCATTTTTCTATCTTTATACATTTTTACTAAGTAATAATGATTAATTATAATTTTTTTAAATTAATTACATTTATTAAATTCCTATTAGTTTAGAATTGTACAAAATAGATAATAATAAATTTTGCATCTATAACTAATATTTAATTTTATTAATATGTATGAGAATTTTAAAACATACATGAAACAAACAGAGTATCATATAATCAAATACTCAAAATTTCAGATTTTCAGACTGAGATGATAATGATACCTGACATAGCATCCATCGGAGAAGACACGACCACCACGAGTAATTTGTTGAAAGGGCAAGCAACGAGGGACTTTAGCTTTTATCTGAGCAAAACACAAGTCGCAATCTTTCTTGTCAAGATCTTTCATACACTCTCCGTAAGCATAGACTGTTAAGTTCCCTGTGCCGTTGACTACTTGGCCGTAACCTCTAGCTTCAATTAGTGGAGAGACGGCATCCATGGCGTTAAGGAAGTTGGTGACGACTAGACTTCTTTGCTGCGGGGTCATTGTTCTGTTGTTGCACATCTGAGCCACCGTTTCTCCTCTAGGATCAGAGATCACAGGGCTTAAGAACAAACCCATAAGGAGGAGAAGAAGATGTAAGGAAAAGACAGAGAGACTGGTGATGAAAGATAACATTTGTTATGGCAAGATCTACAACTATTATTGTTTTTCAAAAAATTTTGTACTCTGTATAGTCGACATATGCGTTATTGCAAGGGTCGTCACAAAGCCAAAGAAACTTCAATCATTCTTTTAGTCTTTTGCCACCTCTATACATCGACCATCTTTTTTTGACTAACCGTCGACGTCCTTTTTAAACAATCGATTTATATAATTTGCCATTGTAACGAATAGTCTCGAGTTGTTGTTTTCCACATATATATTAGGATTATTTAGCCATCTTAAAAAAGACATCTTTGACTTACGTTTAAGGTGTGCCCACTAGTGGCGCCCTCACCACATTAATATTTGCTTATTTTATTTTTTCTTTGTTTTCCTCAGTATCTCACGTTCACAATACATGGTAAAAAGAGACTTAGCAAACGCAATAGAGAGACATTTGTTTGAAAAATTATAACAAATTACACTTTGCAATTTTTGTGAGAAGTTATTTTTTCTACCAGCTTTGTCTAAAGTCAAACCGTTTCTACAACAGTCTATAACTCATCAGATATTAGGTTTTACATCAAGAAGATAAAAGAAGTTTGTAAGTATGGAACAAACGGCTATTTATGAAATATAATCACCGGCCATAATATGTGTTCAAAACAAAAAAAAAATCACCGGCCATAATATGGTTATTTTGGACTCATTTGTGTTAGGGTACTTTCATTGCAAGTAAATGAATTTAGGTAGGAACCTAGAGAGTTGCCTCTCAAGCAACTTTCCTTCTGCGTCTTTCTTATGATACAGATCAAATCTATTTGTGCTCGGTGGCAAGCAAGCTAATTTTTTTTTTTTTGGATGTGATTGGAATAGATTATTGCTTTATGTTTTTCGATGTAAAATTTAATCTATATATTTATATGCTATAAATTTATTTGTTGTAAATTTGTAAAACACTATATTTTTCTCTAGAAATAAATCTTTTTGCCGTCTTTTTAAATTTTTCAAAGATATTTTTGATGTAATTTTTTAAAAGAAAAAAGAGCTTAATTGGTTGACATATATAATTTTTTTTTTTTGAGATCAAGACATATATAGTTCTAAACAAAATTTTGGTTGTCTAGAGCATCTACAGCCATAACCAATCATCATTATAAAGCTCTCTAAGGCTCTTTCATTTTGTGTGTCAATAAGTTCTATGAACATTAAATCTATCTCTGTTTTAAGGTTGCTATCACAAACCATAGTTTTCGGTGATAATGTTATTGTTTTAAAAAGAAAATGTATAAGAAACTATTGTAATTTGGAGCAGAGTAGCTGGATGGGTCAGAAGAACCTATATAAAACCTAATATAACAAAACTAAACCCAATATAACAAAACTCCAGGCCCAATTTTGAGTATAAGACAAGCTATGGCCACATATGCATTGTATCATGATGATGTAGCTGTAATAATGTGCGTGGTCATAATCTATAATCACGCCTCTTTGTAAAACACCTCATACACAAAATGACGACTAATCATAGTCGGATGCCGAATCATATAGTATAAATATAAATATTCGGCGGTACTTGTATGAAATAGTAGTTAATGGTATCTCAACAGATAAAATAAAATTTTAACCTCGAGGAAGAAAAAGCTGAGCATGGGACGGGCTTTAGACAGCATCATTGGTCTTACATCAAATTGTTGTATCCTCCTTTTGCTTCAATATTCCTCTTTTTCTTCGCCTTTTTCTCATATTCTCTTTCTCCCTCTTTTAGTTAAAAGGAAACTAGACTGTATGATTATTTTTCTTCTTCTTTTTTGTGTATAAAGATATTTTTTTTCTTTTTAAGAACTAGACTGTTTTAGAACAGTTTAAATGCTAGTATATTTTATTTTAGTTATTTAAATTCGTTCACCCTTCACAGTTCACACAGAGATGGTGTAGTGGAATTTATGATGAGGAATCGGCTTTGTTGAATGATGCCTAGTTTTCCGGAGTATGAAAACGACAAAATATCATGTGTAGACATATTTTATTTTGATCAGGGAAGGTTTGAATCAAAACTGAATCGACCAAAGTTGTTATAAAAATGAATCCTACGTAATACAACGTCAAAACGTTGGTAAGCATAAAAGCAAAACGTGAAGTGATGATTTTATAGTCTCGAATTAGTGGTCGATTAATGAAAACATGTGGTGATTCATTTTTCAATTAGTGGTCGCAATAATTCTCCCCTATGACCACGAGTCATAATTCAGAGATTTACATATAATATACAAAAAATAACACTCCTATGAGCCACCAAAGCTATATCCCCTTGATGCTTTTCTTTTTGTTGACGGGAATCAAATTCTCCCGCTTTATAGAAGACCTTTACTTTCACATTATTCACTATTTGGATTCATTTATTCAACTTTTATGATATTTTCTTTCTTTTTGACTATTAACTTCTACTATCTTAGAATCTTGATTAATATGTTCTAAGTTTTGATCCATTGTCATAATAGGCCACATGTTCAGGTAATGAGTGAATTTTCATACTTTCTCCGCTACATGTATTTTCCGTAAGTGTCTCTACGTACGTATTTAGAAATTTTATATATGTGTGCACGCATGCGTATGGCCCAAGCTCAACCACTTAACCAATTCTGGAAATACATAAATTTGCAGTTAATTACTATTGTGTTACCTATATATATATACACACTTATTGTGATAATGATGTTTCAATTGCCTTAAAAAACTAACAACCAAAATTGTATATATACATATCTTTCCAAAATTAATATGACGTGCTTGTTGTGATAAACTAAAATTGGTATGTAACAATAATGTGGATGAGTACTTAGCGACCATAGTAGAAGTGTAGAACAACCGAAATGTATTGATGGAATTACCAACTCCATGAAATCATGCAAAATATTTTCAAATTTTTAAAAGCACATTTTTACTAAAATTGACCTAAATAAGTTTGCACACTTTAAGTTTAACAACGATAAAAGTTAACCCATTTCCTCAATTCCTCCTCTTATAGCATTATCCAAATTCAACTGTTATTAGGACTCAGTCTGCATGATTCGTTGCATTATTCAAATGTTTTAATATGTTCTAATATGTTAACAATATTTTAGTGTTCATTTCATGCGTCTAGATGATCTAGTTTTATCATCATCAGTTGTGAATGTCTAGATATCTAATCAGTTGAAGATGGGGAAGATTTGTATATCATTTACTCTGAGTGAAAAGCTTTATGAGTCGGAATCGAACATCCAATATAAATGAAAATTGTGAAGTTGAATTTGGCTACTATTAAGATAATGCATGTTATTCCAAACTGAACTCAATCATAAGCTTCCATATGGTCAACCCTGTGTTCTGTGTATAATCAATTGAAAGCAATAAAAAGAAACATTATGGTAAAAGATTGAAAAGATACAAAACATTATATGTTATAGAAGTATTTTCTGAAAATTGTTTTAAAAATGGAAGGGCGATGACCCATTAATTGAGAATAAATGGCCTAACAAACGATCATCAATGTATATGTGTCCCTACGAGGACCGCACCCACTTAAATACCTATTGACCCCCTTTCATTAGAACGACCCACATATAATTATTATCTTAAAATAAAGTATATGTATTGTTGTACATTGTAGTTGCATTATAACGAGATGTTATATATTTATATTCGGAGAAAATTGTAATATTGTCGCTGGAATCTTATAATGTTTGGTCAACATACATACGATTCAAGTATGCATGCTTGGTTAAATCAATCCCTCGAGTTTGAGAGACAATATGATTATGTGTTTCAAAGGTTAGACACTCTCGAGTCTCGACAATTAAATTTCACAAGGCGTACTATGCTATTATAATGCTTTTGAATCCACTAAACTCGCTTTGTTTTCTGCAAATTCATTGTTTTGTGGTATATCCTTCTTCCAGCTTGGAGAGAATCTATAAGCATACTTTAGTCTCTGATTAATTAAGGATAAATAGACTACGTACCGTAAACTCAACACTTCTTAATAAAAAAAGTCATCTTAGATTGTTTGCTTTGAGAATTCATAAACATTATAATATTCCAGAAGTAACTACACTGCGGTGGAATAAAAAATTTTAGATTTGTAATATTTTCTTAATTGTAACATGGAACATAAATGTAAATTGTACAGGACTCTACATAAACTGTTTAAGAAACATAAAAGATGGGGAAAGAGAGGGTAACACCAGAAAGCAACAAAGTTTGAAGAAACCCAAATTCAAAGGTACTCAATTTCATCTGAACCCTGGTCCCTTTCTTCAAACCAAAGAATGATTACACCAAATCCAAGTTTCCCCTATAAATGACTATTCTCATATAATATAAAGTTTACTTCTCTTCTCTCCCTCTCTACCTCTTCTTTTATCCATTTACTTATTAATGTTTCTAAAAATTTGCAAAACCCTTGATAAAATAAACTTTTGATTCCATCACAAACCCTGTATTAATATCACCATTATGCACCCATATGCCCAAAACTTTCGCAACACTCAACCCTAACAAATTTTTTTTTTATAATTCTTTATTGTTTTCTGTTCTTCTGGGGTTTCTTAGAGAAAGTGATTATGTGTTTAATGTGTTTGTTGGGAGATGTGTCAGAAACATCAAGGAGACGAACAACAACAATAAGGAACCCTATTAAATGTTGTCTTTTGAATTACTCATCAAGAAGAAGAAAACAACAGCACATCAGATGTTTTCTTCATCATCATAGTCCGCACCAAGTTTCATTCAAGTCCATTACCATGTTTTCTTCTAGCTTCCTCAGATTGGTTCTATTACTATGTCTTGTCTCTTCTTCCTTCTCCACCGCTTCTCCCTCAAATTCTACTGCCGCCGATCAAACTCTCAGGCCGCAAGAAGAGCTCCAGAAGCTGAAACTGATTAGACAAGAACTCCAAAAGATCAACAAGCCTGCCGTCAAAACCATTCAGGCAATTTCTATATTCTCCAAATTTGTCAATATGATCAATGCATTTAGAAAGATCTCTTTGTTAACTCTATTTTCAGTCGATTTTTTAAAAACAATTCCTTGCAGATACTCTGTTTTCTTACTCTGTTTTTTGCTCTGTTTCTTCTCTCTATGTGTTATGTTTATGCAGAGCTCAGATGGAGATACAATAGATTGTGTTTTGTCTCATCAGCAACCTGCTTTCGATCATCCTCTCTTACAGGGACAGAGACCAATGGTAAACTACTTCTCCATTTTCTTTGGGTCTTTACACATTTAAAAACCATAAGCATCACAGTAAAGAGTTCAACTTTACGTCAATTAGGATCCACCTGAGCTCCCCAAAGGATACGTCAAAGATGAAGACTCCTACGAAGATTCTCAACTATGGAGTTTATCCGGCGAGTTTTGCCCGGAAGGCACAATTCCGGTAAGAAGAACAACGGAACAAGACATGCTAAGAGCAAGTTCTGTTCGGAGATTTGGTCGGAAAATCAGGCGCGTGAGGAGAGATTCCTCAAGTAACGGACACGAAGTAAGTACCATTTTATTAATGTTATAACAATCAACCAAAAAGTCAGAGCTTTCCTATAAAGAAAAAGATATATAATGATACCAAAGTTCAGCTTTTACGCAATTCTCTGCACGCACTTGTATCCAAACTCCAAAAACAATTCGATTTTCAAAAAATAAAATATAAAAATGAGTACATTTTTGTTAGCATGCGGTGGGATACGTATCCGGGAGACAATACTACGGAGCTAAAGCAAGTATTAACGTGTGGTCGCCACGTGTTGCTAGCCAACACGAGTTCAGTCTTTCTCAGATTTGGGTTATCGCCGGTTCTTTCACTCACGATCTTAATACCATCGAAGCCGGTTGGCAAGTACGTCATTAACATAGTATAATAATGATAATATTGCGATTCTTATTAGTTTTTTTTTATGGACTAATGTAGCAATTTGATTACAGATTAGTCCTGAGCTATACGGAGATACATACCCAAGATTCTTTACCTATTGGACGGTAAATGTTTAATTACTTTTGTTTTACTATGCTAAAGTAAATAAGTTTGATTGAATTAACATTTGCTAACAATGGTAGTGATGATGATTTTTCAGTCCGATGCATACCGATCGACGGGTTGCTACAATTTATTGTGTTCCGGTTTTGTTCAAACCAACCGTAGAATCGCGATAGGAGCTGCGATTTCTCCTAGATCTTCGTATAGAGGTGGACAATTCGATATAAGCTTATTGATCTGGAAGGTGACTCTCGACACTCCTTATTCATTAATTAAAATTTTACCTTATACTATGGCTTTTAGTTTGTAAGTTGTTAATCACATAGTTAACATACACTTTTGTGATTCATCAGTCATTATCTCGTTTATTTCATTTTATATATGTTTTCTGTAATTCAATAGCGTTACCAATCATATCTAACCAGTTAAGAAAAGAATTCAAAGCACATGGTTCACATCAATGTTTCCTGCGTCAACACAGCTCATTGTACTTTTATAAGATGTGTCTCCACGAATCTTAAAGTACTTTAAATTTGTATTATTCATAATAATAACAATATGTTAATTATTTATAGGATCCCAAGCACGGTCACTGGTGGCTACAATTCGGGTCGGGTACATTAGTCGGTTACTGGCCAGCGTTTCTATTCACGCATCTAAAGCAACATGGGAGCATGGTCCAGTTCGGAGGCGAGATTGTGAATACCCGACCTGGTGGTTCACACACTTCGACCCAAATGGGCAGTGGCCATTTTGCCGGTGAAGGTTTTGGTAAAGCATCGTATTTCCGGAATCTCCAAGTGGTTGATTGGGACAATACTCTTCTGCCCGCTTCGAATCTAAAGATTCTCGCTGATCATCCCAATTGTTATGATATAAGAGGTGGGACGAATCGTGTGTGGGGTAACTATTTTTATTATGGAGGTCCAGGAAAAAACCCTAGATGTCCATGAAGAATCAGGAAACGTACGTTACTATTATTCTTTACATGTAGTGGCTTAATGATTTTTGAGATTAGAAAGGAATTTACAAGTATCTTTGGGGCTAGGTGTGTTTGCAAATATCATGTGGATGAATTTATCACCACGAGGGCACTTTGTTTTTGTTTTTGTTTTTTCACAGATGGTAAGTATAAAGTTGGGCAGTGTTATATTTTTTGTTTGTCTTATTTTTAGGAAATTGTGATATTTTACGGATTTTGTAATGTGTAAATGTAGACTATTCATAAGACAGAATGTTGTATTGTCATGTCGTATACTCGTAACTTTTTTTTTCTTTTGAAAAAAAATCTACAATGGTGAGATTCGTCATTGGTGGACCAGAAGGCAGTTATGTGGAAACAGTATGAATTAGTTGTAGCAGAGACCGAATCATTAACTGGGGATGGTTATAAATATTGATTCTGACCATTAGATTCAACATTCATGTCACAACTATGAACTGTCTATTTTGAATAAATATTATAATGAAGACTTAATAAGCAAGATGAAAATTAGAGGTGGAGATGTATTTACGTGGTACCATAAACTAAAATGCAGATTTTAATGATCTTCATTAAATGCATCCAGATGCTATTTAAAGCAAACTTTTAACAGTTAGGCTAGGGATCAAGCTCCGGCTCAGACTCACAATCATATCTCCATGCCATTTAAATCAATTTGAAAAATATATATACAAATAAGTTTTCACTCGGTTCATAAAACCTCTGAAACCTAACTAAAGATAGCACACTACTCATAGAGTAAAAGAAGTGTTGAACTCTTTTCTTCAATTTACCAAAAAGAGTGTTAGCAATAGATATACTTTCCCCTTAGCAGCTGTTCTTAGAATTTCTTAACGAATGAAGAAATATGGGCCTTTATTAGGCCTCATAGACGTAGCTGAAAATGGATTGGGCTAGTTAGATATACGGCCTTGACCAATTTGGGGCAACACAAAGTTTACGATATAAGAATCGGTGGAGGGTGGATTCTAGAACTCCATCCCGAGATCCGTCGTGGGTTTGATGTCTTAGACATTGGTCGTTTAGTGAATATCGTCAAGACTTATCTTAAATAAAAAGAAGAAGAAAAAAACTCGGGACTAATCCATATGAAAGAACCTGGGAATATGATTTGAATCTGTTTGTGTTTAATTAACGTCGACAAGTAACAAGAACAACGGCGAGTGAAGTGGGAGCACAAAGCATGCAAACCGACTAATCATGTTCTTGTCCTTTCTCTCAACGTTTTAACTAAGTAAGCCCGCCATTTGGCCAACACTCTCAGATAATATATTACTTATAAAATTAGAATATTACGAAACATTTAAGGAGAATTAAAAGGAAGGTAAAACTGCAATTATGAGAGAGTGGACAATTTAAAGTCAAAGCTAATATGGAAGACACATAATCATATCGAACCTTTCCACGTGCTAACACTATCCTTCAAAAAGACATACCTTAAACTCATGATCAAAATTAACTTGGTAAATTTTAGTGTAGTACGCACACTTTTAGAATTCTTTTATCCGCGACATTTTTAAAATCGTAGGCATATCATGGTCTACTCGATAAAACGCATTGATAAGCAAAGGCCGCTATAGTGTTTTTTATATATATATCCTATCGGATAATCTGGCTGGTCCAAGAAGAATGTACGTAATGCTATAGAATAGATTCTTGATCCGAATTTAGAATATCTTCCTACTAATGCTAAAAAATGGATCAGTCATTTATTACGATTCACCTTTTTAATCAGTTGAGCCAAAATTTTAATTTACACCAAATAGTGATAATTTAGTTCCCAAAGAAAAATACCCTATAATGTTTCGGCACTATAACATATTTAGAGTATATTAGTTAAAAAAAATTAAAGATGATGTAGTGGTAAATATTGCTATTATCTGACTTGGAGATGCAAAGCATATTTATTTATCTCAACATTTTTGCAATGTTTTAGTAAAAAAAAAACATTTTTTCAATGTAGGGTTAGGAGTTTCTATGAAATAGATATAACCATATATAATCTTCGTGTCAGAATATGATCACAAGAAAAACAGATATACTAATCAATTAGCAGATAAAACTTTATCAGTGAAAACATGGTAACGTGTTGGTTTTGTGTATATATAATATATATATATATATATATATATATATATATATATATATATTTTAGTGCTGATAGATTAATTTTTAATTGTAATATTTAACATTTCCAGTAATATTACTGCAAATGTCAAAAACATAAAATCAAAATTATAAAGGGAAAACTGTTTTTTAGAGCAAAAAAAAGGTAACTATATCCCTTTAGACTAATCTATATTTTGTGTCATATTTTCCTATAACATCCTTTAATATTTTTGAAAATAAATTTAATAAATAGTTTTACAAACAAAAAAAATTTGGAAAAATAGTAACTTTTGATAAAATACCTATATAAACTTAGTGATATTTTTTCCAGTTATAAAAAAGTTAAAATTATAAATTTCATATTATGTTCTAAATAAAGTAGAAATGACATTCTACGAAGTAGAAAACGAAATCCACTTTTTTCATTGAATCTACAATGTTTAGAATACGTGATCTACGTAAATAGGAGTATTCTAAAAATATTTAGAATACACATTCCGCGCTTAACCTATCGTTCTAAAATCTTTAGAAATCAAAATCTACAAATTAATATAAATCTAAAACACGTAGAAACCGACTTCTACAGATTTACTATAAATCTAAAACATGTAGAAATCAAAATCTAAACATTACTATAATTCTAAAAAACTGTAGAAACTGATTTCTACATATTAGTTGTATTCTACGGATAAGAAATCAGTTCTTAAAAATATGGAAACAAAATATTTAGGAATATTCATTTTAAAAAAATAAAAAAAACGAAAAAGGAACAAAAAAATAAAAAAAAACGAAAAAGGAATAAAAAATTACAATTTTAAGGGCATTACTGCCATTATGAAAAAAATTAGTCTAATGGGACATAAAGTAGTATAGATTAGTATAAAGAGACATAGTTACCATTTTTTTGCTCTAAAAAAACAATTTTCCGAATTATAAATTAGTGTTGCAATTTTTCTAAGTAATTATATTTCAGAATTTTTAAAATTAAAGTCACAAGACATGTTTTTGTAAAAATACTTTCAAAAGATTAATATTACATATGTATTATATTTCTTGATGTATATTGGCAGCTACTTCTATTTTTTGTTCTACAATTGATTATTGATTAAAAAGTTTTTCCATTAAAACCATCTCCAATGGTTAGAATCCATCATGGGTTCTAATATTTAATTTAATTGTAAATTTTGTAATTTGTGAAGTTTAGAATCCATTGTAATTTATCATGTCCAATGGTAAAATTTTTTTGAAATTTTTAAGAGAGAAATAAACAACAAAAAAAGAAAAAAAGCAAAGGAGAGAGAGACACACAAATTGAACCAATAAGAAAATAACACTTTAAAGGTTTTTGTTAATTCTAAAAACTCTATTTTAAAATCCCGTCATTAGCTTTTTGTTTCTTTTTTATTTATTTTTTGGAGGAGTTTTTACATAACCTCTCCTTTTTTTTTTGTAATACAAAAAACCTATATTCTTTGCTCTAAAAAATGAATATCCTTAGTAAAAAAAATGAATGTCTTTATAAGATTTTTCCCATTTAAAATAATAAATCGCATTCCTTCTATAAATACACTCATATCTGCACTACTTTCTAATCATTAAACTCTGTTACAAACCAAACAAAGAATAAGCAAAACCGACAAGAAGAAGATGGTGAAACTGGAGAACATGAAGAACATCTCCTTGTCAGATTCCGTCATCAATCTGGATCAGTACGTTTTTTTAAATTTCACTTATTCCCTAACTGCATTGCAAAATCATCGGCTAAAAATTTGAATAAAAATATTTTATAAAAAAATTATTACAGTGGAGATCCAACGGCGTATGAAGAATACTGGAGGAAGATTGGTGACAGGTGTACGGTGACGATACGTGGTTGTGATTTGATGAGTTACTTCAGCGACGTGAACAACATGTGCTGGTTCCTTGAGCCGGAGCTTGCGGAAGCCATCAAGGAGTTGCATGATGCGGTCGGAAACGCAGCGACGGAGGATAGATACATCGTGGTTGGGACCGGTTCGACCCAGCTTTGTCAAGCGGCCGTCCATGCACTATCTTCACTCGCTGGGACCCAACCTGTTAGTGTCGTCGCCGCCGCACCTTATTACTCCGTAAGTCCCAACCACTAATAAACTAAAACTCTGCTCTTCCTCCTCGTATCTTTTTCGGTTTTAATTATTTTAAATCTTCCTTTTTCCGTTCACATAATGTTTTTATTATTAATTATTTAAGCAACTAACAAAATATATTAGACTAATAAACCGATTTTTTAGCTAAACAAACCCCTACTCTGAATCTGTGATGGATTGTTTTTTTAATTCAAGTGGGATTTTGATAAAGTCAGATCTATCTTGGGTGCTTTGTTTTTATTTATTAAATTAACTAGTGGTTTTCCGGCGCGTATGTTTTATCACGTAATGAATTTACAATTTATTTTATGGTATTAGTAAAGAAACTATTTTCAAAAATATGAAGATGAAATATGTTGAAAAAATGATATTTTTCGATCCATTTGATAGTGGTAAGCGACTACAATGTATTAATTTGTTTTGAAGTTGCTAAGGCCAAAGAATAATAACATAAATAGTTGTGACTAATTGATATAATTAAAGTTAGAGAAATAGTTGATAGTCATTACAAAGTAAATTTTAGTTTGAAAATGAATAATGTAAATGCATGGTTTTTGTGAAAATCTACTTAAATAGTAACAATCTTCGCATACTTTGTCCATGTCAACGATGTGGCAATTTGTTAGGGACTTTATTATGACCGCATTGGTTAAACACTTTGTCTTTAAGGAGATCCTGAATCTAGTAAGTTAATTCTTAATCATGCTCCAAAATTGATCGGAGTTTTATTTATTATGTGTAAACTGTTGAATCATTTACTCATTTTTATCATCTTTTCAGTTGAAACTGTTTGATATTTTGATATCCAGCTCCAAATTTTATTTCAAAAACTAAATTTAGTAATAGAATTATTGTGATAGTTTTTATGAGAATATATTTTAACAGTGTAAGTCTTTTGATTTGTTTATTATTTTATTATTATCTTTGTAAAATTATATTATATTGCGTCTCTCATTTATATTATTTGAATATACATTTTGTTTTCATAATAGTATTTTATTTGTATTTTGAGGACTTTCCGAAATTCATGACATAACTTTTTCCTTTATTTTACATATTTTTTTTGTTCTTGTGTTTATTTTTGAGGTATATACTTTTCCTTTTTTAGAAAAGATTCATATTTTTAAAAATAACATATATTTTAAAAAGATACATTCTTACACTTACAATACATTGTTTATTTTAAATTTTACAGTTCAAAAACAAATTGTTTTTTTTAATTATGTTGATTAAAAGGTATGGGATATAGTTTATTACAGATTAATATGTCAATAATAAATATTTAATATTTTTATTAATATGGGTGAAAATAATAAAACTTACATTTAAATAAAAAACAGAAAGAGTATACCTTTTGGTTTTTGAATATTTTTATTAAAAGATTATTTGATTGTATACTACTTTAGTTTTGTTTTTCATCAATTTCTTGTTAATTTCCTTTATTTCATTTGATGAACATTAAAAGACAATATCGTAAAAAAAATCCCTAAGTTTTATTCTAAGCTGCCTATTTATTTAGATATTTATGTGTTTTTCTTATTTTGTGTGTTTTGGGTTATATAGTATATTTTCATCAAACTTTATTGTTATATATATTTTTTAGATTTCTTATTTTAGATTTTTTTTGATTATTTATTAATCTTTAGTTGTGCTTCTCCTAGTGGATAACCCCTAATACAAAAGTAAATAAGAAAATATTGTAAACTATCATAAAATGTTGTAGTTTTTTAACTTTGAAATGTTGTAGATTATTTCGACCTTAACTAAAAAAGAGTTGATCGCCTTGAAATTTACACCGGTCACGGCTTACCCTGATTGCTTTACATTACAGTGAAAATAATTGTTACTGTGAAATGTTTCACGCAAAAAAATTAAATAATAGAACAGTCAGAAAACTAAAATGCGGATAAATAGTCATTATTTGTTAATGGCTGCATCTTGTTTTTTCTCAGACTATAAAACAAATATTTTTTTCAAGCAACTTGCCCCGTATCTATCTAATTTCACAATATATAACACATTTTTAACCTGCAAAAATTCTCCAGCTAAACAAAAGCCATTTTCTTACATCATCATCCTCAAGAACCTGACTCATCTCTATCTTACACCTAACTACTTACTCGGATCCATTACCAGCGATTTTCTCGGAGTTAAGGAACCTCAAAGTTCTTGATATTTCCAACAATGAACTCAAGGGAAGCATCCCAGCCTCTCTTTCAGGTTTGACCAGACTTAGAGTCTTGAACCTTGCAAATAACTCATTCTCACGGGAAATTCCCATGATGATCTTCCAAAAACTGAGGCAAATCACCCCTTTCAACCGTCGCATAAATAGTTCACCCGCCAATGATAGCTTACGTGTGCATCACAACAATTGATTAAGCTCTCTATTATTCATCCAGAATAGAAAAAACGCAAAAGAAAAATAAAATAGCAGCGGTGGAAGCAATTAAGTTAACTTTAATGCAGTTTAATGTTCACAGATCATTTTTTACCTGCAGTCACGTCTCTTGCTCTCTCTGTCTCTCTCTCTTTAGTCTTCCATCATTCTTCAGGAAAGAACAACATACAAAAAGATAACTTTTGTTTCTGAAAGATCAAAGATGCTGCTTTAATATGCACTCGCATGTCTTTCAGATGTATAAGAAAGATGCAAAAGAAAGATGTTGTGGTCACTGCTCACTCTGCTCTTGTTCATACCCCTACTCACCTCAAAGTATTTGGAAAATCCGACTACAACACCATATAGAACTGCTGAAAACAATATATGTTGCCTGGTGAAGGAGCTGCCAGAAAGATAAAGAGAGGTTCTGTTGCTCTTCTTTATTTATCAATGTAATCCTCCCTCTTGAAATATATGATCAAATTGCCTTAAATGCAATCAAATGTTGCCTTCGTCCATCTAACAGTTTGAAAGTCTCAACACTCTCAACTAAGAGCATACCTAACCTAACAAATAAAAGGAAACTGAACCCCATATAGATTTAAATCTCCTCGCTTAATTAGATCAATGATCCACGTGGAGTTCAAACGGCCACATCAACACCACAAGAAACAGATTCAGAACACAATGTTGCTTAACGTCATGAATTCTTGCAATCACATATGTTGTCATACACTGAAAAGTTCTCTACTGATATCAATGGTAGATAATATTTAGTAAGCTTCAGCTTAAGGACAACTGAAAGTGAAGCAAAGCCATACATACCTTAGCGCTAGCATGGACAACTCTGAAGTTATGTAACCGTGATTTCTCGTCCTTAGGTTATGAAGCTTCTGATTCTTGCAACGGCTACACGAATTGCATCCTGCAAAATTAGAATGTAAGTTGTTATTATGTCTAAGCATGTAATAAACAATTAAAGGGAAAGTACCTGAGCTTAAGAATCAGATCCCAACACCGTCCATAGCTTGAATACCTCACTAAGTTTTATTAATCCCTCAGCCGTGGCCAATGCTCCAGCTACCTCACTAATAACATCCATATTTCTTCCCGCTTCTCTTCTACATCCAAAAGCTCCAAATCAAGTTTATAACAATTAGTTTGAAGAAACCATGCATTACAAAATTGGGGATGTCTTGTAAAATTACCTTCTCCCATCGTCCATGGAAAGAGGAGACTCACTGAGACGAAGGAAAAGCTGCTTATTAGAAAACCTTGTCTATCTCTTTCTGCAGGACCATAAAGTTCACAAAAACACAGCTTTCAAATAAATCAATCACAAGTTCTTACTTTCATGTTTCATGTTATAAAAGAAACAAAATTCTCAGTGGGTTTAAATGAAAGAGTTATAAACGAAACAAAGACGTAGTGGGCGTAACAAACATTTGTAAGAAATACAAAAACCTTTTATTGCTTACAACTATATTTGGTTGAGAGTGATTCTTGAGAAGCTTAAGCTCCTCCTCCAGCTCCTGGATATGAGTTTCAATAAGCCAAAGTAGGAAAGTCATGAAGCAATCAGCTGATTGTAGAGAAAGAACCGACTAAGATCATGTGATGAAAGAGATGGTGTGGCACAATATTAACAAAGAAACTAACCGGTATTGACAAACCTTTGAGGCGATGCAATCAGAACCTGAGAAGAATCAACAACAACATTCATTAGTGTGAACTGTGAACGCCAAAACAAAAGTCGAATTATGTGACTAATCGACGAATTAAGATGATAGGTTTACTACATATTTAGAACGATTCAGCTTGGACAAAAATTTGGTTACCAAAAACGCATAAGAGGAATCAAACATAACGAAAGGAAAATTTGATTACCAAAAGGAGTTAACTAATTAACCTGTTTATCCGCGAGAAGTTGTATCGAGATTAATAGCGACTGAACATGCAAGAGGGATTAGTTTTTCGTGTTCGAAGAGATAGAGGAGAGAGGCGTAGTTCGTCGTGTTCTCCATCTCGGGATTTTTTTTTTCAATTGAACCGGATAGCTCAGTCCATTGCTAACCGATGAAGCCCATGAGAACAGATCAGAGCCCATACGAAATCATCAGTTCACAGAGCAGATCCTACGTGTATTAATGAAATGTTTTCATTGGCCAAATATAATTATCGACGTGGACATCTTATAATCCCTTTATATTTGGCTTTTAGTATAGGATAGATTTTGATTAAGTGAGAAAATATTTTGTAGAACTTTATACATGGCTCATGGCTGCATTAGAGAGTAGTTACTTAAAATCAGCTAGATAAATAAACTAAATCTAAACATCGTAAATATAAAATATATACACAGTTTTTAACTAACGGTAAACCCGACAAAGGAGCAGTTGTATTTTTTTTTAGGATGTCATATAGTATTACATAAATAACATTTATGAAAAACAACACTAAAGAATTATTTTCTTATTTGATCTACGTAAAATAAAAGTTCTCAAAGATTCATCCGCTACTAGGGTCTTGTTCAATGATTTTCATTCTAATTTTAGATGAAATCCGAAGCCGTTATTTAATCAAGGTGTGGATTTAATGTGAAGATTAAGGGGGTCTTGCTTTTAAAGCCTAGGTCGGATATCTAAAAGACACAGTGACAGACATGTTTCTCGAACACAACACATTCACCAATCTTTTTCAGTCTTATTCATTTAGCAATTTACAGAAACACTTTTCATACTACATGTGTTGTCAATTCATGTGCAACAGTAACATGCTCATGTCCGCATTTTTTGTCGCTTTTACCAAAAAAAAAAACCATTTTTCTCTTCTTAATTATTTCATTTTTTTTGTAAACTTTAGTTATTTCATTTTTGAGAATATAAAAATACTTTGTATAAAAAAATAATATTGAACAGACGTATGTGGAGGAGACAACGTATGTTCGGTCGGGTATGTATAAGTGGGAAGGAGACGCGTGGGGTTTCGACAAGAAAGGTCCTTACATCGAGCTGGTGACGTCACCCAATAACCCAGACGGCACCCTCAGAGAGACGGTGGTGAACCGTCCAGATGACGACGAAAGCAAAGTGATCCATGACTTTGCCTATTACTGGCCACACTACACTCCCATCACTCGCCGTCAAGACCATGATATCATGCTCTTCACTTTCTCCAAGATCACAGGCCACGCTGGGTCCCGCATCGGGTAAGATATTATGGGTTATGCATTACTAGTTTCTTTCATTTATGATAACATGCATTAAACTAGATTTGGATTACACATGCATGTTTACTGAATTTGAACCCGAGTAATGACCATTAGATATTTTATGATCCTGAATTCCTGATCATCAAACTCTTTAAACTTAATTAGAACAATATATCATTAAAAACCTAACTAATGGGCTTCTTTAATTTGTTTGGCTGGTGAAGGTGGGCATTAGTGAAGGACAAGAAGGTGGCAAAGAAGATGGTTGAGTACATAATAGTGAACTCCATTGGTGTGTCTAAGGAGTCACAGATTCGAACCGCTAAGATTCTCAAAGTTCTTAAAGAGACATGCAAGAGCGAAGCCGAGAACTTCTTCGAGTATGGTCATGAGATGATGAAAAACCGTTGGGAGAAGCTTCGTGGAGTGGTGAAGGAAAGCGATGTCTTCTCTCTTCCTAAGTACCCTGAAGCCTATTGCTACTTTTTTGGCAAAACACTCGGATCTTATCCTGGTAATTAAAAATAAATTATTCACTTGACGACAAGTGTTTTGTTTTGTTGTAGTAGATGGTTTGTTTTGTAAATTGAATAAGACGTAACGGTCGGTGTTTTAATTTTGGTTGCAGCGTTTGCGTGGCTGGGGACGAAAGAAGAGACGGATCTGGTTAACGAATTGAGGAGACATAAGGTTATGAGCAGAGCAGGTGAACGTTGTGGTTCTGACAAGAAGCATGTCAGAGTCAGTATGCTTAGTCGTGAAGATGTTTTCAATGTGTTTCTCGAGAGGCTTGCAAACATGAAGCTCATTAAAAGCATTGACCTATAAAAAGCTTCCATTATAGTTAATGGTTACTAGTAGTTTTTAGCTTATCCTAGATGAATTGTCAAATCAAACCAATTTATAATTTTATACCATAACTCATATATCTAATTCAAATAGTAAATAAAGCTTCTATTTAATTGTTATATATATGGAGTATAAATTAATTAATTTTCTAAACAAATAAAAAATAAAATATTAACTAATTATTATAATCTACTTAAATTTGTAAAAATTTATATTTGTGCATGTGTTTTCAAAATATTAATTGCTATATTTGCTAATCTAATTTCAATCTATCAACACATCTATTTTCTATGCTTTGAGAAAACATATATCAGGTGTCATATAATTTTATATAATAACAAAGTAAAGTAAAGATGTAGAACCAAAATAAATACCATTAACAATATATGCATTAACAATATGGTTTAATTTGGCACAATATATGCATATTAACATATTAAAACGAATAACTGATTTGATCATAATTATTATGTTCAAAATCATATGTCTAATTAATATGATAACATCTCAATATCTAATAAATTTATTTTTGTCTGGAACCTTCTAGTGAAGTTGTATCTTGGAGATTTGTCCAACCATTTTATAGGTTTGGGATAACACATGTTAATCAAAAATATATTATTTTTTTGTTCCATAACAAATATTTTATATTTGCTTTTCATATGTATAAAAATAAAACGATTTAGGATTATAAACAAATAAAAATAAAATATTAAATAATTTTGTTATTTTAAAAATATTTATACTCAGTTATCTAGAATATGCAGAAATAATAAATGTTCACTCTACGTGGACATAAATATATTAAGGTGAAAGTTATAATTTAATTTTAGGTAAATGGTTCTAGTTTCAACTTATCCAAATGTTAGAATTAAGTCCTATTGAAAATTTTAAATTTAAAAGATTAATATCTATAAAACCCATTTTTACATATTAAAACGAATAACTGATTTAATCTTAATTATTATGTTTAAAATCATATGTCTAATTAATATGATAACATCTCAATATCTAATAAATTTATTTTTGTCTGGGACCTTCTGGTGAAGTTGTATCTTGGAGATTTGTCCAACCATTTTATATGTTCGGGATAACACATGTTAATCAAAAATATATTATTTTTTGTTCCATAACAAATAGTTTCTATTTGCTTTTCATATGTATAAAAATAAAATGATTTAGGATTATAAACAAATAAAAATAAAATATTAAATAATTTTGTTATTTTAAAAATATTTATACTCTGTTATCTAGAATATGCAGAAATAATAAACTTTCACTCTACATGGACATAAATATATTAAGGTGAATGTTACAATTTAATTTTAGGTAAATGGTTCTAGTTTCAACTTATCCAAATGTTAGAATTAAGTCCTATTGAAAAATTTAAATTTAAAAGATCTATAAAACGCAATAAAATGGGCTGAATGAAAAAAAGAAGAAAAAGATAATTTATCTACTAAAAAAACACCAGTTATAAAAAAGAGGTATTTTGGAATATCTCATTATATTAACGTGGAATTTATAATTTACTTTTAGGTAAATGGTTCCGGTTTCAACTTATCCAAATGATAGAATTAAATCCCGTTGAAAAATTTAAAGGGCAATTGTCAATAATAGTACCTTTTGAAGTTTATGTCATAAAAATAACACTAGAAGGAGAAAGTCACAAAAATGACATATTTTTTTATAAAAATAAATAAAATAAAAATAAAAAAATGAAAAAAAGAATTTTTTTTTATAGTTTCAGATTATATTTTTCAGATTCGAAATTTTTATAATTTTTTTTGAAATATTTTTTTTCGAAATTTTTTTTTATTTTTTTTTTAAATTTTATTTTTATAATTTAAAAATACTTTTTGAAACTGTTTTTAAAATTTTTATTTTTATTTTAGTATTTATTTTTTATAAAATTTTAAACCCTAATTCCAAAACCCCACCCCCTTAACTCTAAACCCTAAGGTTTGGATTAATTAACCCAAGGGGTATAAGTGTATATTTACCTCTTTAATGAAACCTATTTTTGTGACTTTGAATCTTGAGTGCTACTTTGGAAACAAAAACTTGGTTTGGTGATATCCTAGTCATTTTCTCAAATTTAAATTTAAATTTAAAAGATTGATATCTATAAAATTCAATTAAATGGGCTGAAAGAAAAAAAAAAGATAATTTGTCTAATAAGAAAAAAACACCAGTTATAAAATAAAGGTATTTTGGAATACCTCACATTGCTAAGTCACAACATCACAACTTCTTCCTCTTTCTATCTCTCTCTCTCTATTCTCTGCCTTGATCGAACCCATGAGGTGGAGATTAGCCCACAACCAAATGAGCTAAACGATCAGGCACTCGTTTCGTTAAAAGGTTATTTATTTAGTTGATCAGTTCTGTGAGTAAAGATGATTTATTTGAGTCTAATAGGCCCATCTTGTAATAGGCTTCAAAGGAAACCATTCAGAGTTGGTCGAGAAAATTGTAGCCCATTATTAAATAGGCCTAGTTTCAAAGAATGTCACTGATCGCAGCATAATTTAATAATTTATTACAAGTAACTGATCTGATTGAATTTATGTAATAAAAACGTATTCTAACGGTGTACATCGTCGTCGTCCGTCAAAGAACGCCACAACGAGATACAATAGGGGAGAACATTCCAATGAAAGCTCTCTTTCCATCACTTCCTTTCAAATCAAGAGGTCTCTCCACGTCGACGCGCGCTTGTTTGGTTATGATTTTGGATACCCTTCTTGGTTCTTGATTAGCTTACAATATCTCTCTCTCTTGACAGCCTATTTATATACAGGGGCGAAGCCAGACACAATATTCAATGGGTGCACATCTAGTATAATTAAAATAAATGTGAAAAGGGGTATCGAACTTGAGACATCAATGGGTGCACAAGACACTCTAATCATCTTTCCTAGCTGATCTTTTTGAAAATTTACATACTAAATTTAAAATATCAATAAAATTAGGGGTGCACGTGCCCCCATTGGTCATGCACTGGCTACGCCCCTGTTTATATATGGTTTATAAGCAGCAATCTGAGATATATTTGTTCCAGATATTCCTTTGTTGGGCTAATGCATATGAGACCTTCTTCGAGTGATTCACAATTCATCGTAGTGGAGTTATTTCATATGATTCCTATTAAGCTCGAGGATTATTAGTCACGTCAAAGATTCGGATGGAGTCGCTCTATGTGTTGAAGACAATGGGAAAGATACAAAAGAGTCGGTGTCCGAAGAATAAACGTGGCACACTTCTATTAGTTGTGTCGTAAAAATATAATTAAAAAAAAAAAAAACAGAGTCCATACAAGTCTCTAACTTTTGTTTTATCCGTTTTGTAGCATCAATAGAAAATAGATACCGCATAAAGCTACAAAGAAAGAGTCTTTTGTTTCGTCTTTTTGCGCTCACCTAATGCCACATGATCTGATCTTGACGAGTGTCCAAATTCACGTCAGACACCCAATTGTAATCTGCTGAATATTATTTACACAAATTATCTCATATAAATAAAGTAATGCATTAAGCAAGCAAGCGCACTCAAGTCTTTCTCTGGAGGTGACGAAACTGAGCCGAAGGTTAGGTGAGTCTTAAGATTGATAACTTTTCTTAATAGACTCAAAAGTCAAATCTCTATTAGATCATGAATCTTGTGTTTATGAATAGTTATTATAGAGTACTGACACGATTAGTTCTATTGATCCGGAGCAAAGAAGGGTTTAGCTCCGTTTCACTTTACGACTAGTCTCGTTATAAACTCTGTTTTGGTCTTTGTAGTTTAATTTTTTGCTGCTGTGGTGACTTCATCAACTGATCATACACCTGCTTGTATTGGTTTTGTAGGTGTTATTGATCAAGTGTGTGATTGATTAAGCAAAGGTCTTTTGCTTTCTGCGTAAAAAGTCAATTCTGAAAATGTCTCTCAAGGCATTAGACTACGAGACCCTGAATGAAAACGTGAAGAACTGTCAGTATGCAGTCAGAGGCGAACTCTATCTCCGTGCTTCCGAGCTTCAGAAAGAAGGCAAAAAAGTAACATCTCTTGTTACACCCTTTGCAAAATTCATGAGCTTTCACTTGCTCTTATTAACCTGATCAATATATGCAGATCATTTTCACAAACGTTGGGAACCCTCATGCGTTAGGACAGAAGCCTCTGACATTTCCTCGTCAGGTGGTTGCTCTATGCCAAGCTCCATTTCTGCTAGACAATCCAAACGTTGGCATGATATTCCCAGCAGACGCTATTGCAAGAGCTAAGCATTATCTTTCCTTAACCTCTGGTGGTCTTGGTATGTCCTTACTAAGTATCTATCTATTGACTATTGCTAAGGCCTGTAAAAGTAAAAAACATTTTTGCTTTAATCTTTTATTAGGTGCTTACAGTGACTCTAGAGGCCTTCCAGGAGTTCGAAAGGAAGTTGCTGAGTTCATCCAACGGCGTGATGGTTATCCAAGGTAATATCTTCCACAAGTCCGGGATACCCCAAGTTAATAATAATTATAAAAAAATATCCTGAAGCCTTTGACTTCTTATCATCAAACTACAGCGATCCAGAACTCATATTTTTAACTGATGGAGCTAGCAAAGGAGTGATGCAAATCTTGAACTGTATCATACGCAACCAGAAAGACGGAGTAGTGAACTTGTTTCTCTGTATAAGACATTTCTTTTTGTTTTATTAGGCTCACAAGCTTTTCTTGGTTGGTTAGATTCTGGTTCCAGTGCCACAGTATCCACTCTACTCAGCTACCATATCTCTGTTAGGAGGCACTCTTGTTCCTTACTATCTTGAAGAGACTGACAACTGGGGACTTGATGTTAACAACCTTCGCCAATCTGTTGCTCAGGCTCGCTCTCAAGGAATAACAGTCAGTATATTCTCTCTCTGGAAACTTTTTTGATGCAGAGGCTTCTTTATTTGATTAATAATTAATACACATGGTTTAATGGCAGGTAAGGGCAATGGTGATCATTAACCCCGGAAACCCAACCGGTCAGTGTCTAAGCGAAGCTAACTTAAGAGAGATATTGAAGTTCTGTTGTGACGAGAGATTGGTTCTACTTGGAGACGAAGTCTATCAGCAGAACATATATCAAGATGAGAGACCTTTCATCAGCTCCAAGAAAGTAATCATTTTCATTTTGTGTTTCGTTACTCTATGGGAACATAACATATGTGAGATTAATCTTTTTGTCTTAAAAAAGGTTTTAATGGATATGGGAGCACCGTTGAGCAAGGAAGTTCAGCTCATATCTTTCCACACAGTTTCAAAAGGATACTGGGGCGAATGTGGACAACGAGGTGGTTACTTCGAGATGACTAACATCCCTCCAAGGGTTTGTGCCCTGACCGTCTTGGTTTTGGTAATAATGTTTTTTTGTTTTGGTAATAATTTTTTGGTTAATGCAGACCGTTGAGGAGATATACAAGGTTGCATCTATAGCTCTTAGTCCCAACGTCTCTGCGCAGATATTTGTAAGGCTCTTTTGTTAGTTTTCTTAGTAACTAAAACGGTTCCTTGGCTGAAGAAGACTATGGTTTTGTCTTTATGCAGATGGGTTTAATGGTTAGCCCACCGAAGCCTGGAGACATTTCTTACGACCAATTCGTTCGTGAAAGGTAATGTTATACTTTAAAAAAAAATTGCATTGATGAAGGATCAAGATATCTCAGAAACGTTATTTTAACAGCAAGGGAATACTAGAGTCACTAAGAAGAAGAGCAAGGATCATGACTGATGGGTTCAACAGCTGCAAAAACGTTGTCTGTAACTTCACTGAAGGTGCAATGTATTCGTTTCCTCAAATAAAGTTACCACCGAAAGCAATCCAAGCAGCGAAACAAGCTGGGAAAGTCCCTGATGTTTTCTACTGCCTTAAGCTCTTAGAAGCCACAGGAATCTCCACTGTTCCTGGCTCTGGATTTGGACAGAAAGAAGGGTGAGTGAAAAACTTCAGACTCAAACAAACATACTCATGTTTTTTTTAGCTCACTTGGTTTGTTTCTTGTTTCCTTACAGGGTGTTTCATCTGAGGACAACGATTCTGCCTGCAGAAGAAGAGATGCCAGAGATTATGGAAAGTTTCAAGAAGTTTAATGATGAGTTCATGTCTCAGTACGGTGATAACTTTGGTTACTCAAGGATGTGAAAGAAAGGAGTTTGAGTTTGAGAGATCACTTCTTCTTCTTTTCTTACCGACATTATTATTATCAATGCACACTCTTGAAAAGCTATAGCCACTGGTCCTACTTTGTACAACTTTTCTTATGGTCTTAGAATCCTTTGTATCTACCGAAACAAACAAACATAAACCATCTCATCAGTTTCAGTGATGTATTAAAATGTTCTATTTAGACATCTTTAAACAAAAGAGAGTTTTTATGTTTTTAGCCAAGTACGAATGACTAAGATTTATGTTATCTTATTTTACTAAAATAAGTTCTAGAAGATTTTTTTAATTCTAAATTAGATGATAATTTTAATTTTCAATGTTAAATTTATTAATTTTTTATTTTATATGAACATTAATATTAGATTTAATATTGGTCGAATTGTAGTTAGATAAATAATTAATGATGTTTTGTTTATAAAATGTAAAAAAAATTATGTAAATAATCCTAAAACATCATCTAGTAAAAAGTGGAGAGAATTATCAAATAAATTTACCCTGAATTAGAAAGCTTATCCAAAAGTATATTTAGTGCAGAATAGAAGATATTGATTATTCCACTTGGTGAAGTTAGAAATTAAATAATTAACCAATTATTAGGTAGAGAATGATAACGATCGTTTATTTTTATTAAGCATTATGAAAACGAAGAGATAGAACTAAATAAAGTATATATTATGAAAACGAAAAGATATAATTAAATAAAGTATATCACTATCGAATCTTTGATTATATAAAGTTTATACACGGGAGAATAAAAGTAATCACCGTTATATATTAAACTAATAATTGAAAAATAGAGTCCCCACCAGATCAAAATATTCCACACTTCTTTCTTCTTCCTCGTCTCTTTCTTCTTGGTACGTTCTCCTCAAGCTTCAATTAGATACAGTTAAATAAACCCTAAACTCGAACCTTCTCTTCTTGTTCCTTTTCGAGAAAAACTCTAGACAACAACCTTTCCCGCTCAAAAGTTTTACCAGTTAAATAGTATTTAATAAAGGCCTATTTAGTATTAATTCACCCCTTTTATTTTTCCTTGTTTAGGTCAAAAGTTTTCTTGGATCGGGCCATGGAAAAGTCTATTGCAGTGGCGATCTCGGTGAAAGCTCCGGTTGATCCAAAACCGGAGAAAGAAGAAGAAGATGGGTTCACAACTCCTACAGGGCTGCAATTTAAAATTCCGCCGCCGGGTGAGTGTCCTCCGGCTCCGAGGCGCGACAGCATCCAGCGGAAAAAGATCGACAAACGCCGGAAAAAATCTACCGGACGGAGGCTTACTTCGGTCAAAGCTCAAGACTTGAACGCTGTCTTCACAAGAACACAGACATAGTTGCATAAAGAGTAAAGACTCTTGAGTCTTTTTTCTTAGTGCGTACGTTAATGACTTGTTAACCGAAGAAATATCAGGGGTTTTAATTTTATTCTAATTATGTGTTTTTAGTTACAGGCTACAGCTTTATCTTGACCTCTTTCTTTATTGTATATTTTTGATATAATTAGTCTAGTCCTTATCTATCATCGTATCATAGATGATGATGCAACTCATTCAGTTTGTAAACTTCATATCCTTAATTTTCATCCTACAAAACAATAAGATTGAAGAAAACGTATGTCTTTTGATCTAGAATCTTCTGACCATAACATGTTCGGAACTCTCTCTCTCTCTTTCATACGTTAAGCGCTTGATAGACGGTGATGGTTATATGTTTGGAGATCATCGGGGGAATTTCTGGCATCTGAGGTAAAAGGAAAACCTCAACTTCTCGTGATCCTTGTCGATGGTTGAGAACGGCAACTGATTTCAAAGAATTTCGAAAATTGGACTATTGGATTGCGCTGGATTTAGTGGTTGAGAAAAACTAATTTTGTAATAGATTGAATTTGGAAATTTTGTTCAGCAAGTTTGTAATCGGATTTTCTATTCTCCTTTTCGGGTCCAAGTTTATATATAGTTAATTAATATTAAAAAAAAACATGTTACACTCTGTTTTCTCTTGAGACTTGAACTTGAATTCATAGTTTGATTCATTCTTCTCTTATTCCTATGTTGCATAACTATTTATCATATATTTGTTTGCTTACAATTAACAGATTCAAGTTAAGGAGATTCAATCTACCACATGTTTCAATATTTTTTTTTTTGGATTTAAACATCCAAAATCAACACTAATTTGTTCAACTAGACAAAAAAAAAATCCTTTCAATCCAATTCAACTTTTTAAAACAAACTAATGAAAAGCTTTAGAGTTTTGAAGAAAATATTCAAAACTAGGGAAAGTTGACCCACATGGCCACACAACTACAACTACTTGAAGTCTAAATAGAGGTCTATATCATGTTTGGTAATGGTGAGTAAATTGAATAGTCAGAGCTTCGAGTTGAAGAGAATCCTATGCATTATTACAACGTCAATAATTTCAGACTGTATAATGTTATTTATTCTATTGGAGATCTTTGTATTTATTTTTCTTTTCCTTTCAGAGTTATTGCCATGAGAAATTGGAGTATCATGTTAGCCCTTTAGTCAAAACAAATTGTAGTATCATGCAACTTTTTTTAGACAATCACATTTTGTAGTTCTTTTCTAGTGGCCAAACTTTTATATCCACACTGATCAATCAAACCTATTAGTAGTTGAGCTAATATTCATACCAAAGAAGAGAAGAATGTCCAGCAAAGTTTCTTTATACCGTTGTATGATGTTTCATGCAGCAATTTTGATTTAAATACTCGAGGTAGTTTCCCTAACCAAAGTATTTAAATATATTAGTTACAAAAAAAGTAGAGTAAATTAGCTCAATATACTGCAAAAGGTGAGATACCATACAATGGGGGGAAATGGTAATGATGGGGGGAAAAAAATTAAGGGGAAATAGAGTATGGACTGCAAATAAAGAAGGTTTGGTGGGTAGGGAATACAAATTCTCAAAAAAGTATTTAAATATATCAGCATTTTCTGTTCAAAATGTGGATTGCTTCGGAATTAAAATTTGAATGCGTAAAATTTCACAGTTCCGTTTATATTTGTGTTTGGCAAAACTAGTTGACGTGTGTGATCAAGAAACCAGCACTCTTCTTTTTGAGCAACAGAAACCAGCACTTTTCATGTGTAACAAAAGAGTGTGATTGTGTCAATGGTTAAAATGTTAATTTATTCAAAAAGATTATTATCACACAAAAAGAAAATAACATTTCAAACTATTTTTGAAACGTACACACTATAGAAATGCATCATTATACAACACACCAATAGTGAAAAAACATCACCATCAGTCCATCAACCATAAAAACGCCATAGGATCTCCGTCACTGCCATATCAGCACTGACAATATATCAGCCTATGCTGGACCCAGATTTATACAGGTCAATTTATTCATATTTAATGATTATATATTTACATAATAAACTAAATAAATTACTTCTTTTTTGCCAAGAAATAAATTATTTTTTTATACAAAAAAAAACTCTTTATTATGAGAAGCTCCGAAACTTTTTATTTATAAGCATAACTAGAGCTTGATCCTGCACAAATGTTAATTTTTACCTTTTTATATAAATTATTTAGTGACATTATAAAACATATACATATATAATGAAGCAATTTTATTTTAAAATCCAAAAAGATTCGATACCTGAAAAATTGATATGTATATGAACTAGTACATGAATGTATTTTTCTAACTGATTGTGTAAATGTATAAAAAAAGTCTTTGTTAACCGGTTTGAACTTTTATTACTAATGAAGCAAATTTCATTTGAACATGCGAAATTATTATGGCTAACTCGTAAAATAAATAACATTAAATAATGAAAATAATATAGAAAATGTAATAAAATATTTTGAACTTGGTAAATTTTGTTTTGTACTTTTGTAATAAATGTGTCGAATTATTTTGAAAAAACAATAAATAAAGTGGATACAATTAGTTAAGAAATTTAAAAAATTAAGAAATCATTTTAAAATAGGAAAATATTGTTTTGCACATCATTTTTAATAGAATAGATAATAAACAAGAATTTTTAGCAATGATATTTCATATTTTAATTTTAAAATAGGGTGGTTGCACAAAAACAATATTAAATAGGGTAATACGTACGTACACAACAATAAATATAAGGCCCAGCCCAAAAGAAAATATCAACGGCTCGTGTTTGTTTGATTGATCCACTTCGGTTGAATATTCTTGGCGGTTGAAGATCTCCACGTGTCACACTCTAGTCTCATAGATTAACTGTTACTCATCGCACAGCCGTTCGATTGTCGCACCACGTAAATAAAAACAAAAAGAAAAAAAAAAAGAAAACAAAAAGCGAATCCGTTTTTACTTACCTCTCTTGACTCACGCCAAAATCGACGGTGGACTTTCGTCGGAGAAGAAGATGAAGCAGAGAACATGGCCACCAGGCCCATCGGAAGGATCCCGATTCACCTCCTTATCCTTCTCAAAGCTCCACGACAAGGAGAAACGAAGCAGATTCTCAATCCGAGCAGCGACGACGACGAAGTCAATCTCAAAATCCGCCTCCTCCTCCTCCACGCCTCCTCCTCCGCCTCACGACGCCGGAGACTTCTCGATGCTCCCCTTCGACATCCTGACGAAAATCGCGGCGCCGCTGAGCCTCCCGAACCTCCAGGCGGCGTCGTCGGTGTGCAGATCGTGGCGAGACGCGCTCCAGCCGCTGAGGGAGTCGATGCTGCTTCTCCGGTGGGGGAAGCGGTTCAAGCACGGGAGGGGAGGGGTCAAGGCGAACTTGGACAAGGCTCTGGATTCTTTTCTGAAAGGGGCCGCGCGTGGATCCACGCTCGCGATGGTTGACGCGGGGCTTGTGTATTGGGAGAAGGGGGAGAAGGAGAAGGCGGTGGGGTTGTATAGGAGAGCTGCGGAGCTCGGTGATGCCGTTGGTCAGTGCAATTTGGGGATCTCTTATCTTCAAGGTGAGGGATTCTTGTTGTGATTAGAGTTGATTTTAGGGTTTGAGTTTGGTTGATTTTGTGTGTTCAGGTCAACCTTCAGATCCTAAGGAAGCGATGAAGTGGTTGAAACAATCTGCGGAGAACGGTTATGTTAGAGCACAGTATCAGATAGCTCTTTGTTTACACCAAGGCAGGGTCGTGCAGACCAATCTGCTAGAAGCTGTATGTGCCTTGTCTCTTGTCTAGTTTGAGATTCTATATATAGATGTCTTTCTTTGTCGAGTTGAGTTTCTATATATAGATGTCTTCATGTGGTGGGGTGCTGCACGCAATCTCGATTAAAAATTGCATTTTTTTGTATATTTATTGCTGCACATACTCGGTTTAGTGTGATAATGCTGTGTTTGGACATGTGGGTTAGTTCATTTGTGGAAATGTTTTTTTTTTGTCTTCTGTCGTATCCACAAACTTTCATGTGATTTGATCATTTCTCCTTTTTGACAGACTAAATGGTACCTAAAGGCAGCAGAAGGAGGCTATGTAAGAGCCATGTATAACATTTCGCTTTGTTACTCGGTTGGAGAAGGGTTACCACAAAACCGTAAGCTAGCAAGAAGGTGGATGAAACGCGCAGCTGATCATGGACACAGTAAAGCTCAGTTTGAGCATGGCCTTGCCTTATTTTCTGTAAGTATATCTCTGATCATACCTCAATAATCAATTCAACAAAAGGCTTGTTAGAGCCCTACTTTTTTTTGGCTATATAGACCATGTTAGAGTATTGTGTCTGACTAGATGAAAAAAATTTGGGGAAGTTTGCAATAGAGTTGGATTTTCGATTTTAGGCTTATGCAAGGAGTTGGAGATTGAACTGATGATGAATCTATGATTTTGATGAGCAGGAAGGAGCATTGTTGAAAGCTGTGATGTACTTAGAACTCGCTGAGCGTGGTGGGGAAACAGGTGCTGGTCACGTCAAGGAAGTTGTACACCAACAGCTTTCTGCAACTTCTCGTGATCATGCCATAAACCAAGCCAATAACTGGCGTGCGTTGCCAGCTACTCGCTGAGTCCATCTTTTGAGTACAGATGCAGTCGGGTGTCATAGCAATCGACTCTTTGTAATAACATTATGGCGATACGAAATAACATATTTGAAATTTGCGCCTCTTTTTTCCCCCCCACTTCACACAGTTCAAAACATCAGCAGCTAATTTGACTAACCTTTCATAAATCCAACAACGAAGCTAATGAACAATATAGTAAAGGTACATAAGACAACAAATTTCTAGAAGAAACTCTTATGTAAGATGGCTCGGTAAAAGTAGAAAGAAGTTTTCAATGTAACAAGGGACAAGAATTAATCCTTGGAACAACTGGTCGGGGCTACAGTGTGTCCAAAACAGAAGTTTTCAATGTGACTCGGCCTTTTCAACGTTTGTCCTTATGGGGTCATACTGATACATTGTCGTAAATCTATTTACAAAACACATTTGAGGATCCCTTTAATTTTATCTGAGACGTTAAAATGGTTTTCTTTATAAAAAGGATATAATTGGTGGATGTTTTATGAGTAACATGAATAAGGAACAAGCTGAGCACTGTTTCACTCCACAAGCTTTACAGTACGATGGTGGAACATCAAGACACGCATACCTGATCATGCCTGCTCAGGTTCCAAGTTACAAATGTCGAGAATTTCCACAATTTGCGTGAAATGTACTTAAATGATCAAATCCAATCCACACAACTATATAACGACAAATCAAACATTTGTAGAAGCGAATTCATAACCCTCGACAAGAGAAATGCACTGTGAATGCGAGTATCGATCCGAAGATGTTCCAAACATGCATATTATCCAACCATGTAAGAAGTTCTTGACGATGAATGAACTCAAATCAACAATCATGCCAGCATAATGAACGTAATCGCAATTCTAAATCTACCAAAATTACGCAAACCACAAACACAAGAGAAAATGGCAAGGCAAAAATTCCAGAATCTCAATGTCATAACAACCATGTTCCAAGATCCAAAACAGGATAAGTTTTAGCGAATATTCAAAAACAAAAATAGAAGATAAATTTGTGATAAACCTAAGCAGTGAGAACAACGGCACCACCAGCTTCCTTGATCTTCTTCTCAGCAGTCTTCGAGATCAACTTCGCCTTCACCACAAAAGGCTTGTTCTCAGGCAAATGTCCTTTCCCCAACACCTTGAAGAACCCGTGCTGCGTCACGTCGATCAACGGAACCTTATCCTTGGTAGCCTTCGCCTTCACATCCTCAGGGACCAACGACCAAAGCCTGTCGAGGTTGACGATCGGGCAGAAGAACTTGTTGCGAAGCTTGTGGAAGTACCGCATACCAACTTTACCGAAGTAACCAGGATGGTACTTGTCGAAGAGGATCCTGTGGTGGTGCATACCTCCGGCGTTACCACGACCTCCGGGATGCTTTCGGTGCTTTCCGATACGTCCGTGTCCGGCGCTGACGTGGCCACGCTTCTTCCTGTTCTTCTTGAATCTCGTCGTCATTTTCGCCGATCTCTCGAACCTTTTCCCTCCTGCGGCTAGGGCTTCTCAAGAAGAAGAAGCACAGTTTTATAACTAGAGGTTGTTCACTCACTATCTTCAGCTTTCCTAGGGTTTACACTTTTAGCTGGGCTCTTATGTTGTATGGGCCTATTGCGATATAAGCCCAATATACATCTTTTCATTTTCAGCTTGCTATTGAAACGACGTCGTGGAAAGGAATTATTTCCTGCATTCACCACATCACTATTCCTCGTCGCCTAGGTTAGTGACTTGTGTAAACTACCTAATGTTTTTCCAGGAACAAATATAGGAAAATTATTAAGACGACACGTAGTTTTCTAGCGTCATAAAACAATGACAGAATTTTTGAAGTCAAATGCAAAAACAGTTAATGCGCCAGCCCAATACATTGTTAAAGGCCTTAATGGGCTTTAAATTAGAAAATAAACCGAATGATATCTTCTTTGTCGCGTGCACGCTAATTCATTTTTCACAGATAACTAATTCTCTACGGTGGAGGAGTAAAATCGAGAGGATTCGCGAGAGATCGATCTAATCTAATCGAATCAAACCCTAGCGTACGAAGATGCCGAAGAAGATGGGAGTCAACAGCAAGGCGGAGGTCGCCAGATCCCGCAAGAACGCCGCCGAGGCGGAGCAGAAGGATCGCCAGACCCGCGAGAAGGAGGAGCAGTACTGGCGCGAGGCGGAGGGCCCCAAATCCAAGGCGGCGAAGAAGCGGGAGGAGGACGCGGAGAAGAAGGCCGAGACCGCCGCCAAGAAAGCGGAGGCGAAGCGTCTGGCGGAGGAGGAGGAGAGGGAGCTCGAGAAGGCTCTGAAGAAGCCGGACAAGAAGGTCAGCCGCGTCTCGGCGCCGGTCCCGAAGGTGACGGAGGCGGAGCTGATCAGGAGGCGCGAGGAGGAGCAGGCGGCGCTGGCGAAGAAAGCGGAGGAGTCGAAGAAGAAACAGACGCGCATGGCGGCGGAAGAGGAGTACGAGAAGATGGTGTTGGTGTCGAATACGAATCGCGATGATTCGATCATCGATGCTCGTACCGTTGACGAGGCGCTGGCGAAGATGAGCGTCGCGGATAACCTCCCCGTTGATCGCCACCCGGAGAAAAGGCTCAAGGCTTCCTTTAAGGTTTTATCTATGGCTTCTTTATGTTTGTTTGATGTTTGATTGAAGATGAGAATTGTTTGATTGATTGATGAGTATTTGTATAGGCTTATGAAGAAGTTGAGATGCCGAGGCTGAAGGAGGAGAAGCCAGGTCTTACTCACACTCAGTACAAGGACTTGATTTGGAAGATGTGGAAGAAGTCTCCTGACAATCCTCTTAACCAGGTTAACTAAATACTACATTCAGCTCAGCCTTTTTGTTCAAGTGTTTGAGAAGTAGTATGCATCATATGTCTAGTTGATAGAATAGAATAGGGATTGTTGAAAACAATGAGGAAGCTGAACTATATGCGTTGAACAGGCTGCTGCTGCTGAGTGAAATGCAACTTGTAACCGGAACAAGGGGAAGGTCTCATAAGGGGAGGAAGAGAGGATATGTCATGTGAGAGAGACTTTTGTGTGAGCTACTTTGGGCATATTTTGCCTGACATTGTAAAAACTCTATGATATAAGTAGTAGGTAAAAATGGATAGATACATCTTGAATACTGTCCTTGTTGTATGCGTCTATTAAGCATTCACTCTTTGCGTTTATTGAGATCGAATTTGCGTATAGAGGATTATCTTTGCGGTCTTCAGTTTTGGCCTTTTATTTTCCTGCCGTTTAGAATCAGCAGGTATTTAACTGCAAGAAAACGCTCGTAGACTCGTAGTAAACGTTATAACAAACAACACTTGCCAGACCGAGAACCCAGCTAGCTGGATTGTCACATGAAGAAAAGCTGCCACCCATTTAAGCAGGAGGTACTTTTGTGTAAACAAGTACTTGGAACATGGTTCATTTGAGCTCCTAGTCAAGCAATCTATGTGTGTTTCATTGTGACTTGAAAAAACTCCACGGGTTCCTCATGTGCATAGGTGATGTGCTGTGTAAGCGTTTTAGTGATAGCTGGTTGTCAGAACAACACATATATTAGACACTAAGGATCAACCTTTTTCCATGCGCTTTTCTCTCTAACCAGGACACGAGAGCTTTGTTAGAAACATTGATTAAGGCTATTTAAGCCCTCCAGAACCTTTTTTTTTTGTGTGCTTTACTTATGCAAACATGTTGATTGTTTGTGGTCAAATCTGTGATAGGATCCCCATGTTTTTCAGGTTCCACATTTTTTACAAAATATTAATAATTTATACTAATTTTTTGAGGAAAACCAAACCACTCAATAATTGGAGTTGTGCCAAACATAAAAAAGAAAGATATTGACAGAGTGTTCTGAAGTCAAAAACAGGGACATTGTGCCTGCATCTTGTGTTCGAAGTCGTTAGGCGAATCTGCAAAGAAAAGTTATAGAACCCCTAAGGTTTACTTTTCTGATGGAGAAGAAGAAGACTGGAATTATTAAAATAAAAATATTAAACACATTTTTCTTGAAGATGACGAAAAGCGTTCACATGTCTTCTTCTTCCTTTCTCCATTCGCATACCATTCCTCTCGCCGTCTTTCCGCTGTAGTTTTGGTACTTCTCCATTCTCCCTTTTTCGTTAAAGTTCCATTCTTTTAGTTTCCCCCTTTTATTCTTCTTACTACTACTCCTTTTTCCTCTTCAATTCTCAATGAAGCTCAAGGTTCATTTCTCTCTCTCTCTCACTTGTTGTTAAACAATTCTTAAGATCTTGTCTTCACCTTTTGAGTTTTGGTCTGAAATCATCTTATAACAGGGACTAGGAGCTGGGCTGATATCTGTTTGGCTATCTGGGTTTCTCCTAATCGCTCTCTCCTTCTACGGCACTCTTCTTCTCTCCCCTTCTCTCCATAACCCTTCCTTCTCCTCAGATTCTTCCACTGCTCCCAGGATCACCATTTTCACTTCTCTCCATATCTCCTCCTCCTCATCCTTCGATAGCCAAGCTATTCATTCATGGCTCGCTTTGTCTTCCCAAGTCAAAGTTGTTCTCTTCACTCAACACAACAACAACTCTTCCTTCACCGACACTTTTGGTTCCCGTCTTCTCCTCGATTCCACCGTCGATTTCACGTGAGCTCTTTCTCTTTTTCTTGCAATGATTGGTTCCGTAACTGATTCTTGTGTTCTTTTTCTTCCCTTAACTGTAAGGTTTCTTGGCACTCCGTTTCTACACTCAATGCTGGCGAGAACCGAAGCTTATGCATCCGACATAGCTGTCCTAATAGATCCACACACTCTTCTTCTACCAGATTTCATCTCAGCTCTAAACCACGCTCACCACGAGCTTGATCGTGACTGGCTTCTTGTCTCTTCCTCAGTAAACATTCCTCGTTTCCCATTCCACTGGGACCAAACAGGACGTTTCTGGCGTCAGTACAATGGGAAAAGAGTGAGGTTCGGTGAGGTAATGAAAGAAAACAAACTTTTTATTGGTAAATGGTAATGATTCTTTGATTAAACTCTTTGTTTTCTTTAAACAGTTGCAGAAGATGATAAGCTTGCGGAGTTTGCAATCGAATTCTAGTGAAGGAGGCAACATGATTATGGCGTGGAACAATGTTGATTCCCCCTTGCACTGTGGAGTGCTTCCACCTTTTTTGTACCAAAGAGGAACTCACAATCAATGGATCGTTAACGAGGCTTTGTCTTGTAAAAGAAGGTTTGTGTTTGACGCCACTTCCACCATCTCAAGCGTCTCTATAGGCAATGCAGAGAAGAAGTTTGATTCAAGAAACTGGGAGTATATAGGAAACTCTCATCTCGGGAAGCTCTACGGCTCTTTGTCTAAGTCTTATGCTTTACCAAAGCTTTTGAAGTGTAACAAGCGTTACATACTCGTTACTGCTTCAGATGGCTTTAGGACGCGAGAGAAGATCTCAGCTTGTATCAGCAGAAGTAAATCAAGAAGCTTCTTGAAGTTAGATCCTGTGAAGAAAGATCAGGCACTGCCGCCGTTGAAGTTTCCTTATGACCTTGAGTCTCTTCTCCCTTTAGTTGCAGACAAGAACAGAACCGTTGTGCTTTCAGTTGCTGGGTTTAGTTACAAGGACATGCTGATGAGTTGGGTCTGCAGGGCACGTCGCCTCGCTGTTCCAAACTTCTTAGTCTGTGCACTTGATGAAGAAACTTATCAGTTTGCTATATTGCAGGTAAACACAAAAAAAAGTCTCTTTGCTTTCTCCTTGTTACTAGTTTCATAACCAAGTTGGGTCTTGTGTTCAGGGTCTGCCAGTTTTCTTTGATCCGTACGCACCAAAGAACATTAGCTTCAATGATTGTCACTTTGGATCAAAGTGTTTCCAGAGAGTGACCAAAGTTAAGTCAAGAACAGTTTTGAAGATACTTAAGATGGGCTACAACGTTCTCTTGAGCGATGTAGATGTGTATTGGTTCAGAAACCCATTGCCTCTGCTTCACTCTTTTGGTCCTTCTGTTCTCGTTGCACAGTCTGATGAATACAACACAACAGGTGATCTATGATGACATGAATCCAATGTTCAAGAAATCGTTAGGCGGCAATTAGATGTTTTATAAAAGATTACTGATTAGACGGATGTCTAAACTGATTTGTTGAAAGCCTATACCGATTTTTTAATAAAAAAATATTTTTGTTTGTGTTTTAATTGCCGTCTAGGCGTCGTCTAAACCGATTTTTAGAACATTAGTTGGACCAACCTTTGTTCGAAAAGACTAATGAATTGTTGGTTTTGTTTGGTTTTTTGCAGTACCGATAAACCGACCAAGACGGTTGAATTCAGGATTCTACTTCGCACGTTCAGATGAACCAACGATAGCAGCAATGGAGAAAGTGGTTAAACATGCTGCAACCTCTGGTCTATCAGAGCAGCCTAGCTTCTACGATACACTGTGTGGAGAAGGTGGAGTCCATCGTGTAGGAAACGATAGATGCGTTGAGCCAGAGACGAATCTGACCGTTCATTTCTTGGACAGAGACTTGTTTCCTAACGGAGCTTACAGAGACATATGGCTGAAGGAAGATGTAAGAGGAGAGTGTGAGAAGAACCATTGCTACGTTTTACATAATAACTGGATCAGTGGGAGACTGAAGAAACTTGAACGCCAGATGATGAAAGGTCTATGGGACTATGACGCATCCATGAGGATGTGTGTGTAGAGGATAGAGATAAGAGTAAAGGTTATACAAAAACAAAAAAAATTATACGTTATTTGAAGACATCTTAGTTTTGAGTATAGTTATACACAAAAATGTATTTATTTGTTGTAATTTTTATGAAATACTTTTTTAGGAAATATGAACTTGTAAGCTGCAAGTTATTTGAAATGAAATAAAGATAAATTATTTTATAGGACGGGTTTTCTTTATTATTTGGTGTTATTGTACACACGACCTTTATATGTTTTCACTAGATTAAGATTAATAAACTATGCATAATCATTCTTATAAGGCAGATTATGTAAGTGGCCTACTCAAATATCTACTTGTAAAATATCAAGAATCTTACGACATTAGTGCAAATCTTCGTGGTCGTTGTGGCTTTTCAAGGGACCGGGTTGTATAAGACAAGAGACCTACATGTCAATGGAAAATATCAAATAACGTTTGATAGAAGAAACGTAAGAAAATATCAATTTAGAAACCAAAAAAAACTCAGATTATTGTTTCTTAAAGGAAAAGATATAGGAAAATATCTAGAGCTTTTACTGTAGCACTGAAAATGATATATTTTGAAACGTATATACCTGAGACAAAGAAGAAGAACCTATTGGTACCATGAGTTAGTGTGGTGGATCGACCGTAAACCATTCATACTTTTTTTTGACTAAAACTTTTATGTGTGTCAATTTTCTTCTCAAAAAAAAAACTTTTTTGTGTAAAATTCTTATTTATGGTATCGTGTGAGTAAAAGTGATTTTTGATACGGTGCAAGTGAAAGCAAAACACGAAAAATATATTATCGCATAAATCATTAAATAAATCTAAAAATAAATTAAACTAACGGAGAAAGCCAACGTGAAAAATTCATTAGCGGTAAATGGTCGAGGACATTTTATATTCTGTTCTTTCCAAGGCCACTTGTCAAACAGAAATGGAACCTGATTGTCCTTTTATGGCTCTTTTGTCCTATAAAGTTTGCATCTTTTTATTTTTTTTTATTAGATTCAGAAGAATAATAAATTAATATAACGTCGGCCGAACATTTTTTCGAAATTTTAAAATTAATAATATAGTAAATTTCGGGACACACACGCAGTCACGCACCAAAAAGAGAATATACCATACATACTTTCACATTTCGTGAAAACATACTCTCTCTATTTATAAGCATTGAATCTTATATTAGCTTGGCTTGAACAAAAGCCATACATACACACACTACTTTTCTCCTCTAGCTTGAAGATAACCATCAAAGCAATGACCACCGTTAAATTCCTCTGTAGCTACGGCGGGAGAATCATCCCTCGTTATCCCGACAACAAGCTACGTTACCACGGTGGCCACACACGTGTCCTCTCCGTCAAACGCTCCATATCGTTCGCCGGTAAACTTCTTTTCTCTTCCCTTTCAAGTTCTTTGTCTCTCTATATCTGACGGTGTTTATTAACAGAGCTGGCGGTTAAGCTCGGCGAGGTATGCGGGATGAAGGTGATAAGTCTTCGGTGTCAGTTACCAACGGATGATCTCGACGCGCTTGTCACCGTATCATCCGACGAGGATCTAGCCAACCTCATGGAGGAATATGATCTCGCTGCGACGGCGCTTAAGATCCGTGTTTTCCTTTCTCCTCCGCTTTCAACGACGTCGTCTTCTTCTTCGTCGAACTCATCAACCTCTCGCTCTTGCTCTCCTTCGTCTCCGTCAACTGTGGACCCGAAGACATGTCCGGTCTGTGTAGAGAGATCGCATCATCGCAACACAAACAAGGGATGCTACGTTCAAAGAAGTCCGAGCCGTGATCAGCTCTATCTTGTCCGCAATTGAAACTCATCACTTACACTGTGGCAATGACTAGAATTCTTGAATTCTTAGGAGTTTTATCTTAACACCGTGAGGATCAGTTTCGGATAAGGCAGAAGTGAACTCGAGAGTTTCTGTTTATGTAACTGTAGGACCGCGAAGATCATGAAAATCAAGAAACAGAATCGAGATAATATAAGGTTGAAAAACTTTTAAAAAATGGTTAACTAAGATGAATTCACAGAGTTTCTGTTTATGTATTTGATATTTTTCTTTAATTCAATAAATCGTCGTTTTTGAATAACAAGATACAATTGTAATGAGACTATTTTGTAATTGTAATGAGATTATTATTGAGAAAAAAATAGAGAAATCAAATAAAAACAGAATATGCTATATATCTTCTTCTTCTTTTTTGAGAAAAGGCATTGAATATGCTATATATCGTGCGTGAATTGCCCCATACATTTGAACATCTTGTTAATCGTCTACAAGATTCGAGGTTCACTATGTGTGTTAGGATACATCGTACATGTTCGATCGGTGATGAAATACACATCGTTTTAAAAAATACTAGAACCAATGTGTGTGTGTGTGTGTGTATGACTGTATGGGGAGGGGGCATTAATTTTTTTCTTTTTTTAGGGGCATTAAATTCAGCTTTCAACAAAACCAAAATTTAACAGATTATAGTATTTTTGTGGCAGCTTGGATCCATCACTGGGGATATTATATATACATGTATCCTTTAAATGATATATGTAAGAACTTTAATTTCATTTTTATTATTATATCACCCAAAAGATGGGTTACACAAAAGTTATTGGTCCAATAACATTAACACAAATGCTTTTGAAGAAATTAATATCCAAATTTCGGCCATGCAAGACATCCAAGAAGCAAGGATAAGATATTGCGTACACCACTTTGCAACAATCTTTTCTTAGCCACCTGAAATCATTTTCCGCCGCTAATTTCAACGAATCGTGACATCCCGGCACTGTATCTATGGCGGAACAATAATTCGCAGCAGCTACTTCCGATTGTTGGAATACCAATGCCGTGAAGATTAGGGCTGACAAGAAAAACATCAAATTAGATGGTTTCTTATTCATTTTTTTGGAGTTGAAAATGACTAGCTAGTATAAAAAGGACTAGCTAGTATCTGGAGTTGAGATCTTTTGTTGAGGTGAATAAATGAAAAATGTTTCGTTTATCTATATAGAAGATAGTTGAAGACAGTATGGCTATAAAACGTATTCAGTGATAACCATTGACTATTGAATAAATTGATAACGTAGATCTCCTTAATTTTTTCAGTCAGAAAAAAAAGATATCCCTCATTTTACGGTACACTTCCCATTTTGACTTAAACAATTAAGGGAACAACAATTAAGAATTTTCTATATATTAATTGAGAATCATTTAAAATGGAATTGTAATCTATATTTTATACTAATTATATAAAATAGATTTAATGATATGTCACTTAGTTATGACACTAATTTGGCTTACATGACATATTAACAACGATTAAGAATTTCCTATTTATTAATTGAGAATCATTTAAATTCTATTGTAATCTATATTTTATACTAATTATAAAATATACTTAATGATATGTCACTTAATTATGATATCAATTTGGCTTACATGACATCATAATAATTAATTAAATAATATGTAGGTCTAAAATCTAATTGTTTTGGAACATTATATTAACCCAAAATATAAAAAGACTATATTATTTCTTAAATAAAAGTTACGGTATTATCGAATATGATCAACATATTATGAGATTTGA
Organism: Brassica rapa; assembly: GCF_000309985.2. Taxonomy (NCBI): domain Eukaryota; kingdom Viridiplantae; phylum Streptophyta; class Magnoliopsida; order Brassicales; family Brassicaceae; genus Brassica; species Brassica rapa. The sequence goes on from NC_024801.2 coordinate 25,000,784, forward strand.
TATTAATTTTGGTATATTTTCTCATTTTTAGTTTATTTTATATTATTAAAAGAAATTAAACAATCACATTAACCATATAATAAAAAAATTAGATTTTTTCATATATATTACATTTTTAAATTTTGAAAATGACTATAAATTACAAAAAAGTTAAAAATCTCACTTTAAAAATTTTGTGATCAATGGGTTAAATGTTTTTGTTATAACAAGATACAAATGATCATAAAATCATATTAATATAAATTTTTATTTTTAGATATTTATATTAAATCGTATATATATATATATCTATTTTAATATCGTTTAATTAAAGTATGTACCATTTAAAAATACATAAACATGTTAATTTTGAAATTTGCATTGAAAATGTTTCGAGACCTTAATATTTTAATTTTGAAATTCTCATCAAAAAATATCACATCAAAAATTTTGGGTTAATGGTTTAAATTTTTTTGTTACATCAAATATACAAATGTTAATAAAACCATATAAGTAGAAAGTATCAATAATAAATATTTATATTAAAATATACTATAAATTAATGTCAGTATCATTGAAATTTAATTATATACTACATAAAATAGATAAAATGATTATTTTGATTTATTTACCATAAAAATATTGTAAATAAACAAGATATATTATTTTAATTTATGTGGTTACTCTAATTTCCTATATATTAATTGAGAAACAATTGACTACTTTAGTGTAAGACTTTATTTATTAATATTTTTTGAAAATCTAACAAGAGATCGATACAACGAAAATTTATTTAGAAGCTATTGAAATCACCTAGCGAGAACATGGATTGCACAAAAAAATTTCTTTCATAACCTTAACCCACTTTATATTTGTCACATCACCGATGGAGGGTATATGAAAATGTCGATTGACAATATGAAATAGTAACGTTTTTTAAGTTCAGTCCATTTTTTTCCATGTAATGAGTCTAGAACAATTTTTAATAGTTAACTAAATTGCAATGTACATTGTAAAATGTGTTTTGGTTTAAATTTTTTTGCATACCCAAAATAAATATAAACTATCATCATTTTTTCGTTTAAATTTTTTTTACAATAAAAATATAGGGTTGGAAAAATTTTTTTAAAAAAACCAAACCAAACCCGACCCAAAAAATAGTATTGAACTTTAACCAAACTTGGTTAGATATCCGGATAGCTTCAAAATTTTGGTATCTAAAGAACCCATAAACGAACCGAAATATTTCGGATATCCGAATATATCCGAACCAAATTTATATACTTAAATATATTAATTCTTTTTAAATTTAATATCTAAAAGGATATACAAAATATATAAGATGTTTTACAATTGTCCAAAATACTCAAAAATATATACAAATAGTTATAAGTACATGTTTTAAAATAGCTAAATGATACTTAAATTACCTAAACTACCTAAAATATCTATTGATTTCATATCCAAATATTTAAGGTACACTAATTTTTATGTTAAGTTTAAGTATTTTGGCATACATTATTCAAATTTATATGTTATATATTAATTTTATTTTGACATTTTTAAAAATTTAATGTTTATATGAACTTTAATTTTTGAAAAAAATTAAATAGGTTTATATGAACCCAAACACGAACTAAACCCGAAAAGATCCTAACTGAACCAAAATGGTACTTAAATGTCCACCTCTAATCAAATGTAAAAAAAAGTTATTGATAACAAAATGTATATTGTTTATAATATTTAATATAATATATTTTATAAAAAATTTACTCTGCGCAGGACGCGGATTATCATCAGATAATATAAAATTGAGGGAAAGCAGAGAGGGAAAGGGAGTTGTGATTAATGAACGAGTAAACTCTACTCCTAACAATCAAAACTATTATTGAGAAAAAAAATAGAAGTCAAATACTAGTAAAAACAAAATGTGCTAATATATGACTGTATCAACGATACCAACGTGATGCATGAATTGGCCCCCACATTGTTTTTGAACATCCTCTTAAATCTTAATCAACTAGGAGATTCGAAATTCACTTCTTTGTGTTAGCATACATGTTCGGTGATGAAATACATTTCGTTTTCAAGTAACATAGAATCAATGTGGGGGCACTAATTTCAGCAGAAAAGAAAATGTACATGTACTATATATTGAAATTTATTTCTTTTATTATGAACTTAAACTCTGAAAATGGGTTATACAAAAGTTATAACTTGGTCCGACCGTATTAACACAAATGATTTTGAAGATACTAATAGGCAAAACGTGACGATGGTTTTTGCAACAGTACTTCATCGAACCATTCTCTACCCAAAACCAGTAAACGCCGTGTCACAATATATCCACAACCCAAAACCCCGAGATCGCCAGATCGCCAGATCAGGTTTGGTTGATGATTCAAGCTCCCATGGCCCGAATGGCTAGATTTGATGGGTTACTTCGGAGAATGCGTGACGGGTTCCAAAGAATCGAATCATATTCGCACTGCTCGTTTTGATTTGATTCTATATGGGTTTCTATGCATCTCGTGAATGAATTTGCTTTCTGGATCATTCGTTCCGTTATATTGTTTTAAGTGAGCTAAGAATATACTGATTGGCAGTTTGGATCCATCTCTGGGGATGTACATGTCTCATATAACTGATGTAAGAAGAACTTTAATTTCATTTTGTTTTATTTATAACTGAAATGATGGGTTACATAAAAGTTATACCGGTCCGTGAACATTAACACAAATTTTTTTAAAGGAGTTAATATCCTTATGTCGGCGATTCATGACAGGCAATAAGCAATGATGAGGAAATGAGTACACCACTTTGCAACAATCTTTTCTTAGCCATCTGTAATCATTTTCTGCTGCTAATTTCAACGAATCATAACATCCCGGCACTTTATCTATGGCCGCTGTCGAACAATATTCCACCTTAGCTGCTGCTTCCGACAATGCCGTGAAGATTAGGGCTAACAAGAAAAACATCAATTTAGATTGTTTTGTATTCATTTTTGGAGGATTGAAAAAGAACTAGCAGGTATTCTTTTATGGTTTTGGATTCTCTAGAGTTGAGAACTTTTGTTCTGGTGAATATACGAAAAAGGTTTGCTTTATATAAATAAAAGGTAGAGATGAAAGACAGTATGGCTATATAATGAAATCAATGATAACCATTGATTATCGAAGAATTGATAAATAGGTATCCCTCATTTTACGGTACACTTCTCATTTTTCCCTATTATTAGAAAATCAAGGAACACCAATAAGGAAATAGGGAAATCACAGAGAGAAAGGGAGTTATGAACCAGTATTCATAACAATCAAAACTATTATTGAAAAAATAGAAGTTAAAAAAAAACATAATGCGCTATATATGGCTAAAGCATCGCGGTGCATGAAAGAGGTTGAGAGAATGTTTCTAGAGAAAAGAAACAGGAGCGTAATCCATAAAACCATGCATCTTTAGCCAAAAAATGTATTTAATATAAGCATACATACGTTTTATCATTTCATAACAAGAAAAGGCTAAATAGAAAAAATAAAATCATAGAGATGTTGACACAAAAGACATGATTGCATAAATGATCACCAACATAATTACATGGATATGTTCACTCTGGCTCTGGAACAATCTTTGACTTCAGTTATAAAAAGAAAGAAAATGATCCTCGACTATGCTTTCTTATTCTTTCGTCTCGTCCGTATTGTTCTTGTGATTCTGACCCACTGTTTTTGGATGAATTACCGACGCGAGCCTTTTTCAATTGTACGACTTGTATTTTTCACCAGCCGCAACTTCTTTGGATCTCTTGGAATCCTCCTTTTCCATGTCGAGCTACAACTCCAGGGAGTCCTCCTACTTTGTGTTGTTTTGGGTACATCCTTGTCTAACTTCAAAATGTGTTTCCAAGCAGTATCGATGAGTTCTTACTTGTTTAGATTTTTTTTAATTATCCTCGTGTAGCTCTTGAACATCATCAATTTAACTTGATCTAAGAGCATCTCCAACTTTATTCTATTTTTCGTTCTAAAATACTAGAATTTAGAGTAATTCTATAATAAAGTAAAAATTTACTTTATATATAAAATATTTTTTTATCACTCTATTTTTTACTTTAAAATAAAGTACCATTAGAATATATTACAACTCTATTTTTAAGTTACTCTATTTATAATAAAAAAATATAGGGCGAGATGGTATCACTTCAGCCTAAGTACAATATTACTGGTTTGAAACAGTACACTTGCCATCACCAGCAAAAAATACAAGATGATTTTACCATTTGCAAACCAGAATATTTTTCAGTTAAAAAAATCAGCTACCTTGAGTCTTTTTTTTTTTTTTTTTTGTAACAAACAATCATCAGCTACCTTGAGTCTAATAATAAACAGAATGTGCTAATATATGACTGTATCAGCGATAACAACGTGATGCATGAATTGGCCCCCACATTGTTGTTGAACATCCTCTTAATCAACTAGGAGGTTCGAAATTGGGGGCATTAATTTCAGCAGAAAAGAAAATGTACATGTATATTGAAATTTATCGCTTTTATTATGAATTTTAACTCTGAAAATGGGTTATACAAAAGTTGTACCTTGGTCCAACGGCCGTATTAACACAAACTAGATATTGACCCGCCTTCGAAAGGGCGGGTATATGTTTGCTTTAAAAATATTTGTCTAATATAATTTATATATTTGCGTATTTGTATAATTATATTTTTGTATGATATGAATTTAATAGAATAGATTATTTTTGTAAGTATATTAAATAAATCAAGTTTTATATGTACTTGTGTATTTCCTTGTATCATATATGTATTTTTTTGTAATCATATTTATGTTTTATATGTGATCATATTATAGAATAAGAATTCAGGTTCAATTCCAACTTATTCAGATATTGGTCTTTAGATGAGAGAATAAAACCTATTTGGATATTTATAAATTTTAGTTTGGATTCAGTTTGGATAATTACGGGTTCAGTTTAAATACGGATACTCATTAAAATTATGTAAAAATATTAAAATACAAATATACCCGCCCTTAAATCATGTAAAAATATTTTTGTTCTATCATTTTTGAAAATTTTCAATTTTATAATTGTATTTTTTTTAATCATATTATATTTAATATTAATTTAATTTAATATATTTTTGGTAGTTAAATTAATGTTAAACATAATATGATTACAAAAAAAAATACAAATTTAAAAATTAAATTTAAAAAAAAACTAAAACAAAAAATATACCCGCTAGAATCTAGTGCTTTTTAAAATAACCTGCAAAAAGTTGTTATCACAAATTTTTGCATGTTTGATGTAAACTTAATAAAATTCTAAGGATATTGTTTATTAGTATAATTTATGGCAGTTAATTTTCTTTCTAATAAAATGCTAAAATAAAAATAAATATATTTTACTCTTCTTTAGATGACATCGTATTGGGTATCTTCATCGTTTGAAATATTTTTTATTGGGTATTTTTTGTTTGATGAAATGATATGGCATTAGTTGTATTAAAAATGGTGTGGGCAATAGAAACGTACTATATTATATAAGAAACCAAAGCTATGGAATTAAAGTAACTCAGCAGTTTTAGCTATATAAAAAGTGGGTCCCGATTATTTAGGAGTTTATAGTGGAAGTTATTTAACTTACAACGTAGTTAGTGTTAATTATGTTTTAATAAAATTGATATATGAAAATAATTGTTGGATACTACTTTTATTAATGTGTCATACTATCGTTTTAATAGAATAGATATGGTATATTTAGATTTTAATAATTTTACATAGTTGAAATGAGTACCCGTATTTGAAAACCCGTAATGATCCAAACCGAATCCGAACTAAAATTTATAAATATCCAAATAGGTTTTAATCTCTAATCTAAAGACCAATATCTGAATAGTTGGAATCGAACCCGAACTCTTGCCCCTACATGTAGTCTATAATTTGAATAGAGTAATATAGGCTATACCTTCCTCTTTAAACATACTTAATTAATTATTAATAGCATGATTAATTGACAGACTTAATAAATAATAATCAATAATTTGCAAAAAACTTTGGTGGCCTAGTGGAACACAGCACACACATGTTTACATAGCCTGGGTTTGATCTACTCACATCGTGTTTCATCTTTTCTATCTTTTTTTTTGTTTTTCCCATTAATGGCATAAACGTAATTTTTCTTATCTTCTTCTCCACTCGAATTAGGTTACGCAGAAAAGAGTTTTACAGCAGCCATTGTTTTTCTTATTTAATCCATCGATTGTTATGCGTATTCGTTGATTTTTACGTTTAAACCTTACAAATTTGACATATAATACCGGATATTAACCTATAGAAACCCAAAAAAGTAAAAAAAAATTGATGATTTTGATATAGTGGCCGACTATGAGAAAGATAGCGGTTGTAAGTCACCATGAATCTCATAAACTGTTTACACACTTCTATTTGCAGGTTTGATTGAGATTCAAAGAGTAAAAACTGGGTTTCTGCGACTGGATTCAATTCTGAGGGTTTGAGTGTTCATCAAAAATCAAAATCCAAAATAATAATCGTATTGAATTATGTATTAATAATATTGATATACTGATATATAAATGTAGTTACGAAAAGTGGCCGCCGATTATTATGCAATTTAAGTGGTTACATTCAGAAAATAGATATCGTTGCAGTTATTATATAAAAAAGAGATTTCTATAAGAAAATATATGAATTGTTGAAATAATAGTTGGATCCTACTTTTATCAACTGGTCACACTGCTATTTTAATAGAATAGATGTTTTTGAAGATACTAATAGGCAAAATGTGACGAATGTTTTTGCAACAATACTTCATTTTACCCGCCAAAACTCTTAATGATGAGATTCTTCAAGACCCGCCACTACCATGGCGGCTACATCCGTCGAACCATTCTCTCCCCAAAACCACTCAACGCCGTGTCACAACATATCCACGATCTAGCTCAAACCCAAAGCCCCGAGATCCCCAGATCACGTTTGGTTGATGATCCAAGCTCTCACCCATGGCCCGAGTGGCTAGATTTGATGGGGATGCTGGTGAAGAAAGGTTACTTCGGAGAAAGCGTGACGAGTCCCAAGGAATCGAATCATATTCGCACTGCTTGTCTCGATTTCGCCCGCCATCGATTCACTCTCGTGAGGTAACGCCGATTGATTCAAAAACCGAGCCTTTTGATTTGAGTCTTTGTGGTTTTATCTGTATCTCGTGAATGAGTTTGCTTTCTGGATCATTCGTTGCATTAAACTGTTTAAGTGAATGAAGAATCCAATCTGCACACAAGGTGTTCGACGAAATGTAATATACTGATTGGTCTCTCAAGTGCTATAATTGATTCAAATTCTGAGGCTTTTGATTTTATTCTATGTGGGTTTCTCTGCATCTCGTGAATACTTTGTTTTCTTGATCATTTGTTCCATTTATTGTTTTAAGTGAGTGAAGAATCTAATCTGCACACAAGCTGTTCGACGAAATGCCTGTGATACATTAGAATATATAGATCAGTCTCTCATGGTTTTCGTTTTGTTGTTTTTGCTTACAGATACTTGTCGAAGAAAGATATGAAAGTGATTGCTGGGTGTGGATGTCCAAGCATTGACAGGAAGGTTGTGAACTCAGGAAAGCGTCTAAGAGCTTATGTGGGCATTGATGAAGTAAATGTATGTATTCTAGTTATAGCGTTAGCTCTTTCTTTTTTCTGAGGTTACACGTGCTTGGAACTTACTTCACCAAGCTTGGAACAATTTACTTAGTAGGTGTGTGGCTCTTGCAACTTGAGAGGGAAATGTGAAAGGGCGTATGCGCAAGCACGAGATGAGGAAGGTGCTAGAACTATAGATGTCATGCGTATACTGCTGACTTATGGGCTTGATTCCATTTCTCCTGCTGTGGTGAACCGTGCTTGTCAAACCAAGTTTGTTGAAGATTCTGTGAGGAAGTTGCTGAGAGAAAGCGTGGAGTATAGCTTACAGGACGTTGAGTGTTCTGAGACTGTGGCATCTCGAGATGAGCTCCACCCAAATTCACTGGAGAATGATGAGAGAGACCCGCGGAAAAGGCCAGGGGATTGGCACTGTACAGAGTAAGTGGTCTCTTAATGCATTGGTTTGTTAGTTTGTGTACTCTGTTTTGTTATCAACTATTATTGTTTTGGCAGATGCAAGTTCCTAAACTTTGCGAAAAACATAAGATGCTTTCGGTGTGATGTATTTTCCGAGGAGCGGCTGAAGCAGTTGAAGCAAGAACAGAAAGATCATCTCCCACTGAAGAAAGGAGATTGGATATGCCAAACGTGAGTTACATCTTTTACAGTGTCTGATCTGATTAAAGAAACACTTAACATGCATTTTATGGCCGCAGATGCAATTTCCTGAATTTTGCGAAGAACACGGGATGCTTAAGGTGCAAAGACAAGCCTTCAATGCGTCAAATCAATCCGGGAGAGTGGGAATGCGAGTCGTGAGTCATCATCATCATCATCATCATCCGTTTTGTTTTAATCTAGTTCACTTGTTTGAAAGTTTATATCATTTTGTATACATCATCAGGTGCTATTACATCAATTTTAGAAGAAACTCTGTTTGTTTGAAGTGTGATCACAAGAGACAAAAGGCTCCAGTGGTCACACCGGATTCAAAGAGTGTTGGTGATCATCACAGCAGAGTTTCAAAGACGTGGAGTTTTGTAAAAGAAGAAGAGGAGGAGGAAGAAGAAGAAGGAGAAGAAGATGGTGTGATGGGATTTCCAGTAGAAGGAGGGAGAAGTAGTGTTTCAAGGAGTGTGGAAAAGAGAGAGAAATGGAAGTTGGAGATGACACAGAGGATGAGAAGTAATGGGCATGAAAAGAAAAAAGATGATGACGAAGAGAGAGAGTCAAGAAGGTGTTATGATCGGAGAAGGATTGAGCTTCTAGGTAATTGTAGTGATGATGGAGAGATGGATGATTGGTTTTCTCCAACTTAAAGATAATCTGTTTTTTTTTTCTTTTTCTTTGGCTGGTTTGGATTTAGACATTTTTGTAGTAAAAGCATGTAATGTTGGACGCAAATTGGTTGACTAAAATATTTGGAAAAAAAACTAAATAATGTCAGGTTTAAGATAATCATTTATTTTCTATGATCTAGTCATCTAGACTTCTTATTGGTCTTGTAATGGTTTGCAATAAATAAAATATTTGAAAAATCAAATAATGTCACAGACACCTAAATTTATATAAATTTTCTAATTTTCTATGCAATTTTTAGCTTAATAATTCATCTGTTAGCATTTACGGTCTATTATTATGATTTAAACTCGCAACCATGGATTTGTTGATAAATGTTCCGATATCTATATTATTAAAGTTAAAGTACACATTGAGATTATTTGGCAATATGGATAGTAGTTAAAAAATAATACTGTTTGGAAACATGGATAGTAGTAAGTTAGAAAAAAAAATGGGCTTATACTACTAAAAAATTGGAAGTCCATTACATTATATCAAAAAGTAATGGGTCTATGTTACTTGATAATATATATATTCAAATCAAAATAATAATTTAAAATTGATTTATATCAAAAATTCATTCAAAAATAAACATATATTCAAAATTTGATTTTTACTAACATATTTTTCAATAACTATTATAAAAATATTTTCAATATATATAAGAAAAATACAATACAAAGCCCAATTTCAAACACCAACTTAAATTATGGTTTTAAATTTCACATTAAATTTTAAAATATAATTTATGTGATTATTTATATGATTGTACGTATAAAATATTATTAATTATAAGAAAACTTATTTGATGGTACGTATAAAATATGATTAATTATATGATAACACATATTTTGTAACCTATGATGACACATATATGATATATATATGACACATATTAGGGGTGGGCGTTTGGGTTTGTTTTCGGGTCTTTTTGGGATTTCGTGTTTATTTCAGATCTTTGAGGATTTGGTTCGGATTTGGATAATCAATTTAAATAGGTTTGGTTTAAATATTTAGTAGAGAATTAATAATTATTTAAATATTTTTGGAGTTTTGAGTATATTTTAACTATTTAAGATATTTACGTTTGATTATTTGTATATATTTTCAAGCATTTAAGCAAACTTAAAAGTATCATATATATATTCTGGATGTTTTTATATATATAAAATCTAAAAGTAATTAATATATATAAGTATATAAGTCTATTTTGGATACCCAAAATACTTCGGTTCGGATCGGATTAGATTTCAGTTTTTCAAATACCAAAATTTTGAATAATTTGGATATTTAATCAATTCCGGTTCGGATTTAGTACTACTTATTCGGATTGGGATCGGTTCAATTCTTCGAATTCGAGTTTTTTGTTCAATCCTAAATAGTGACATAAAAATCAAATAGTATTATAATTTTTTTAAAAAAATACTCCCGCACGGACGTGCGGGTCAAAATCTAGTGATTTTCTTACAATTTAAGTTTGAAAAGAGTTGAGAAAGGGTTTTGGATTATAATATAAAAGGGAATGCTTCTGATAATTTGTAGAAGCAACAAACTATACCTATACCAAATGTGAATGCGGAGAGGAAGTTGGAGCTTTGTCATCACAACTTGTTTTTGGCTTCGGACAAGACAAAGAGGTACAAAAGGAAAAGGAATCTGTTGCACTCGGCTTTACGCAATGACCTCTTAATTATTGCCCTTTTCCAATGCGTGTGAAGTTTGATACCGTTTCTTCAAGTCTCAAACTGTATACGCTTTTTTGTTACAAAATTTCTAACTTCTGTATCATCAAAACATACATTATTTGCAACATTAGGATATTAACTGTTCTGTAAACTCGAAAAGTGGATATTTAAATATCAAACATAAACTATTACTTCCGTACAGAACATACATCTAAACCCAAAATACGAAAAATGCCTATCTAGTAGAACTTACTATGTTGTAATTCATATGGTATATGATATTAGCCTATAACAAATAACAGTTATCAATCTACCCATCCGCCAACATAAATTAATCGGTTTAAATGATAAAAGCAGAATAAGAAAACTTTTGCTAGTTTTTCACTAATAGATTGGTACCATGCAATACCAATATTCATTATCTTATACATGTTAGAGCAACTCCAACAATAAGTTTTTATGGAGTTCATACAATTAACAATAAATAAAACAATTAAAAAAAAGATAACAATGAAAAGTTCTTACGATTCAACTTTTTAGAAACCATTAACAATCTTAATTAAATAACAAATATTACTTAACTAACATTTTATCTATTAAAGAAAAATCTGAAATTATAATACTATTATTTTTTTTCTTTTAGATACTTTCACGGTATCAAACTAGAGTAAATTAGCTAAATATACTAACAAAGGTGGGATATCATTGAATGGGGGGAAAATGGTAATGTTGGGGGGAAGAAAATTGGAGGGATATAGGGTATGGAGTGCAAATAGGGAAAAAGTGGTGTGTAGGGAGTACAAATTCTCATCAAACTATCGAGGTTGTTCTGAGTTGTCGTATTTACAACTAAATTATGCACAAAAGACTGACTAACAAAGGAGGGTTAGGTTTTGGTAGCTGCATACTTTGCTTGTCTGCACACAAACGCGGAGCTGGGTCATCCATATTGGTCAAGAGCTCAATAGTTTAAGTTTATAGGCTCTAATAAAGAAGAGTTTTCAATAAAGAAACATATAGAAAGTGACTTAAAATCAATTATTGACCTGTGTATACCCTTGATAATTTATTCAAAAAAAGCCACTGTGTTGATATACCATTAATTTATAATATATCTGGCCACCCTAGCTGTATTATCCTTATCATCTCCTCTGCCGATAAGGAAGGTATATCACGATTTTTTTTCCTGATAATTTATGTTGATTAGTCCCTATTTTATATATATTTTTTTTTGTTTGAACACCATATTTTGGTTTCTGTGTTACATTTTTCCGGTTTAAAAATAAACAATGTTAAACTAGTATTATAGTTATTTTCTTTTACAGTGGCTTTGTTATTTTATGTAATTATAAATAAAGACATATTTCATCGGTTTAAAAATGTAAACTATAATAAAAAAAGAAAATAAATCATTCTAAAGTATTTTTTCTATTTTAAGAATTTATTAGAAATTAATTTATTTTTAAATTTGTTTAAAATATTTTTATGACACCAAATAATGTGCAACAATATAATTCTAAAACAATGTGCACAATTAAACCTGCAAACTTCACAATTTATATATACATATTATTTGTTATCTAACCGTATATTAAAAAAATAGAAGGCAACACCAATTAAAAATAACAATTTTTTAAAATCAAGGGAAAAACGAAAAAAAAAGAGTTATAACCAACGGATTGGATTAGTGGCATTTGATGCGGTGAACCGTAATTCAATTTCTATAGGTCACCAGAAAATTTATAATTATTGATATCACTGGGATCCATACATTAGTCGGTTGATTTTGGTCTCTCGACAATGTGAATAGTTAAAAAAAGGAGTTATGATTATGAACTCATTAAGTTATATACCCAAATAATGAAAAAATATAAAGCAGAAAACGGAAGTTAAACAAAAACGGAATGTGCTTATATGGCTGTATCAGGCACAGCAACGTGGTGCCTGAATGATACTAATAATCAATGCCTGACGCTTCCCTTATTTTCTCATTTTCGTATATAAAATCATTATAAGAAATACAGATCGAAATCGAATCTCCTGATTACATTTTTATCATACAATAACATAATGAACAGTTCATTTTATTAAAGATAAAAGAAGCATGTGTTGTCGCCATTTTCTTTTCAGCTTTTTCTGTAACCTCTCCCTCTCTCTCTCTCTCTCTCTCAACCATTTCATTTTATACTGTCTCTCTCTGATCATATCATGGCTTCTTCTGAATCCACTGGTACTCTTTCTTACATTCTCAATTTCATATTGGTGATTAGTAAATTATGCATCTCTGCCATCATAAAATCCATCTTTAAACGTTTTATTGGGTTGTTTTCTTTTTTTCTTAGAAGTGAAATTTGTGCCAGAAGAAGATAATTTCTTGCAGAGACATGTCGCCTTCTTCGACAGGAACAAAGATGGCATCGTTTATCCCTCGGAGACTTATCAAGGTACTACGGTCTTCTTGAACAGAAAACTCTTTTAGTTCAAACCAAAATGTCTTAATCAATCTTTGTAATATCATTAAAATAGATTTGTTTTTTAGATCTATTGTTTTTCTCCATATAGATTTGTGTGGCTCTTATGGTCTGATGACTCTCTCTCATCTGAGTAATCAAAGTAAGATTTTCGATATTTTCTATACTAACTTTACTGTCTTCGGGACACGACGAAACAAGAACAGGGTTTAGAGCAATAGGATGTGGATATCTCTTGTCGGCATTCGCTTCTTTGTTCATTAACATGGGTCTTAGCAGCAAAACTCGTCCGGTACATTAAAGATTAAGTTCCTAATGTTAATGATTTCATTCTTTATTACAAATAAAAAAGGAATCAGTGTGATGTGTGTTTTTGATTTGCAGGGAAAAGGTTTCTCACTCTCTTTTCCTATAGAAGTTAAGAATATCCACCTTGCCAAACATGGTAGCGATTCAGGCGTTTACGACAAGGATGGAAGGTAAATTACAGAGTTTTATGATGATTTTAGTATATATTTCTTACATTTTCAAAATATAATTATTTTCCGAAAATTGTTTAAAATAAAATTTTGAAGTTGTTAATATCTGTTTAGTAATTTATAATTATATTTTGTAACCTATAAATTAATTCTACCGAATTAATATTTATTTAAACTACTGAAATAATTAATCATCAAATGATTTAATTGAAAATAATTTTATTTATTTTTGACATGTGTAAAAAGCTGAAAATATTATTTAAAATAGAAACATTAAACATAACCTTTTTATTCATTTTGAATTTCTTGAGGTTTGTGGAATCGAAGTTCGAGGAGATATTCGCGAAGCATTCACATACACATCCCAATGCTTTGACGGGCAAAGAACTCCAAGAACTCCTCGACTCAAACAAAGAAGCTAATGATCGTAAAGGAGCGTAAGTATCCCAACCGGTTTGGTTTAACTCGGTTTTTAATTTATTCTCTTAACCGATGGTATGTATCCGATTGTGAATGGTTGTTATACGTGAACTGAATATATTTGCAGGATTGCTGCTTATACGGAGTGGAAAATCTTGCATTATCTATGCAAAGACAAGAACGGTTTGTTGCACAAAGATACAGTGAGAGCTGTCTACGATGGTTCTCTTTTCGAGAAACTCGAGAAACAAACAGCTTCTAAGAAACATCCATGAAACACACCATCTTAAAAAAAACCTCTTGTATGCTTGTGAATCTGTTCATTTATAAAACATTTTATCAGTGAACAATGGCGTGAAGATTGCAATGTGTTTGATTCTCTTAAAATTTATAGTTTTTGTGTGTATTTTGATTGATTGTGTACGTTCTTAAATTTTATTCCAATAAATGGTTATATAGGTCAAATGAAAGATAATCATATTTCAATTTTCATAGTTTCATTTTCGTTACGAAATGTATACCATTTGTATGTAAAATATATATATTTTTGCAATTAGTAAGTTTCTTTTAGAAGTGATACTATGGCCAAAACCAGGTTGAGAAGTATAAATTAGATGTGAAAGGAAGAAGTAGAAACTAGAAAAAAAAAGAAAAATAAGCAATGATTTACGGGCTTTGGTAAAGAAAAAAAACATGAATCTTACGGTACGTTAGCTACACCAAGTTTACTCTAATACAATAGAAGCTATGTAACTGGTTGAATAAAACTTGCGAGCTACATCAAATTTACTCTAATATAGTGGAAGCTATCTAATATATGAAAATGTATTCAAAATTACACCATGTTAATGTAATACCTGCCACATATACGAAATAAATGCGGTGACAACATCACAACTGGATTTAATTGATTTTAAGCAGATTCAGTGGATCAATCCGTAATGTATTAAAATTAACTCCGACCGACCCGACTTTTTTACCCCACCTGTGTGTCGAGTTAACTCTCTTGTTTGGATCCCTAATTCGAAAATTAGAGTTCATAACAACAAAAACCAGTTTCAACACCGATTTTACACTTACCTGAAAGACATAAATCTAATTTCGAAACCGATGTATCCATAACACACCTTTGCCATTTTTCTTTTCTTAATATTTTAGTTATTTTTCTTTTGCTATTTCCCATTCCATTTTTGCAGTAAATTATGGAGCGGAGATGGAGATGCCCTTATGAATCCTAATTTTCGAATTGAGGATCCAAACAAGAGAGTTAATACGATACAAATTGGTTAAAGGAGTTGGGTCAGGTCCGATTTATTTAATTGGATTTAATTTTAATAAATTGCGGAATGATCCTATTAGTTTCGCTTAAAATCAATTAAACCTTGTGATGTTGCTACCATATAGTCAATTATTTTGTATATGTGGTATGTATTAACTTAAATGTGATGTAGTTTAAAACATATTTTTATACATTGGATGGTTTACACCATATTAGAATAAACTTCGCGTAGCTAGCAAACTTTTTTTCACATGGGTTGAATCCCATATCTCTATAATATTATTTGAGAAATATTTTTTTACGCTCTCATGTTAATTATTAGAAAAGCTAATTACAATCATATCTTTAATGAATTATAAAAATTATAGCTAATAACATTATTAACATTTTCTTTTCTTTTTCTGATAGTTTTTGTTATTTATTTTAGTTTCCTTTTCTTTATATTTGTTTTCAAATCACTTATATAAAAAGTCAATATTTATAAAATTTAAAAATGTGGTCATCTTAATAGTTATTTTGAGGTAATTTTCCAAATTATTATAATTTTAAATTATTTTACTGTTAAATTGGTTTCCAAATCACATATACAAAATGTTAAAAACGTGATATTGTATATATAATTGATTTCCTAAAAAGGAAACTCAGCAAAAAAACATAACATTATAAATTAAAAATTACTAAAAATAAGTTTTCTATCAACCAATTTTTTTTTTTAATAAACTAAAGACTAATTGCTTTAAAGAACTAAGACTATAATACATAATTACATAATTAATATAACATAAGTTGAGATATTTTATTAACTAATAATACAAATACTATGTCATTATTAAAAATATCTTTTGCTTAATATTTTAGTTATTTTTTAATTTTATGTTATATGAGTCTGTAAAGTGGATGACAAAAAAAAAATGTTATATAGTTTTTGTAAAATGGAATAAATAACAAATTATATTTACAAAATGTTGTATGTCTGGTTTGATTATTCAACTCCCAACCTATCAATTCTTCATCTTTTTTCTATTTTTATTTTTAAAACAACAAATATTAATCTTGGTATACATAGATTTCAACCAACATTAATCTAAGCAATTACAAAAAGATATTAGTCTTAGTATAATAATTAACAACACTAATCTTAGTATATTCTTAAAAACAATTGGGTTTAATTAAAAAAAAATCCTACAATCAAATGTACACATAATAAAATTAATCGGACTGACTAAATATGTTATACATACAATAAATGTCTAATTAAAATTAAAATAATATATATTAAATATATATATATCTACTAATAATAGCAATCCTAATTAATTCCAAAGGTTGTGAATCCACTTATATTGAAAGGTTGTATCTTTTGAAAAAAATGTTTGTGTTTTTTACATAAATGTTGGAAGGTTGTGTCTTTTATAAAAATTGATTGAAAAGTTGTGTCTTTTGTAAAAAAGAAATGTTTAAAAAGTTGTGTCTTTTAGAAAAATATTGGAAAGTTGTGTCTTTTCTAAAATTGTCCAAAGATTGTGACTATTCATATATATGTATTTTTTAAAAAGTAAAACATTGTGACTATTCTTATAAATATTTCACTGCACTGCCTCCCACCCACTGGAATCTCGTCAGGCTCTCTGACCTTATGGATACTCTGGATGCTATGGAAGTCGAGGAACAGACTAGTCTTTGAAGGCTTCTCAATATCTCCTGAAGAGACACTTTCAACTGCAATTCGTTTTGCGCGAGAATGGAGCGAGAATCGAAAGCGAGATGACCCACCACCGAAGCGAGGAAAAAAACCAGAACTCACATGCCCTATGGACACGACGGTGGTAAGGACCGATGCTGCTTGGAACTCTAATCTCTTGGTTGCAGGGTTGGGATGGGTTCAGTTGCTGCGGGAAGGAAATCAATCCTTCAAAGATCGCGCTGCACATGTTGGGTCTGCACTTATGGCTGAAGCCCTCGCTTTGCGGGAAGCGGTCGCCACCTGCAAAAGAATGGAGCTGAAGAAGGTCAAGTTTGAGTCGGATTCTGCTCAACTGGTCTCGATTATAAACGCAGGAGCGAGAGTTGCGGAGCTACATGGCGTTGTTGCAGACATTCTTACGTTATCTCTGTCGTTTGAATTTGTTGCTTTCGTATGGATCCTTCGAGAGAGGAACACCATTGCTGATTTGTTGGCCAAGAACGCTATTAATGCATCTGGTCTCTTGTTTGTTGAGGGTGCCTTTAATGGCCCCAACTAAACATTGCTAATCAATTTATTACGAGTTTCAAAACAAAAAAAATTCTTATAAAAATATTTTTTTAATTTGTTTGTCACTGTTTATTCATAACCGTTTAAGATTTTTTTTTGTTTATAACTGTTTTCATTTTTTAATTGTATTTTTAATTTATATATTTTCAGTTCTGTTTATTATACTTTGTGTTTGTGTGTTTCATAACTCTATATTATATTTTTCATATATCTTATGTCTTTTTAAATATATATATATATATTATCATTTCGTTTATAATTGATGTTTTTAAATATTGTATTTTTTTATTTTCATATGTATATATATACATATATAATGTTTTATTGAAGATGTAAGTAAATCATTGTAAATATTTAAATGAGTCATTGCAATCCTTTGGATAAATATTTACAGTTGTTTAAATAAACTATTACAACCTTTCATGATTAACCATTGCAAGTTTTGGTGTTCAGCCTAGCAACATTTACTTTTTAACAAATGTCATTACTTTTTTATATGAAAAAAAAAATCTACCGGCTAGATTTGTGTCTATGATATAATCTAATGGTTAAGATTTTGTTTAGGAGCAAAAGTATGACGTCCTAGATTCATTAGCAAGCGACGTCTTCGTCCCACCAAATCATAGCTCTTCAAAGAAGTCCCTTAAGTAACTGTCGAGTTTTCCTTACATAGCAAGCGATGTCAGCAAGCGATGTCACCAAATCATAGCTCTTCAAAGGCGTTTCTTAAATAAATTGTCGACGTTTTCTCATATCCCTGCACTAATCCTCATCCCTTATGAGTCGTGTCTTTTCAAGAATGTTATATATAGAAGAGATTGTATGTGGTGTCAGATTTTAATCTCTTTTTTTTCGTTGCATCTGTTGCTGAGGATGTTCTTCCTTTAACAACTTTTCAGATAATTTAACTTTTGTATTCTGTCTCTGTTGAGTTTCTGATGAGTTTATCGTCCCTGTTAATTTCTGCAATTTTTGATCTATTTCCCTGTAAATATGTGTCTGATGAGTTTCTGCTGAGTTTGATGTCTCTCTTCCTTTCCAATTTTCGTTTTATGTTTGAGTTTACTATCCCCTTTTGCGTTTTCAGATGTATTTCTCTGCAATTACTCAATTTACTGTCCCTGTTAAGTTTCCTATTCTTCCCATTCAGAATATCGATAGAAACCACAGTTCAATACAAGTCTTTTCCTATCATAGTAGCAGAAGGTACCTTTCAAACTGATTTGGCGTCCATAGTGGAGAAACACCAATGATTAGAAGGAGCATTTTCAACTAAAATTTTCTGATTTTACAAAATTTTCCAAACAAAGAGATTTTATTTGTTTAGATGTTGTATAGATTGTACACGTATAAATGCCAAAGTTGGTGGACTGAGTTCCATGTTAACTATGGACACTAACCAACATCGCCTTTAGTAACCCAAGTTTACTATTATTGTGGGGAAGGATGTATCCCATGGTTCCCCTGGCGATCCTGTAATGCCATCCCTTGCAGCGGTTGTGAGTTCATACAATGGGCACTTGTATCAAATTACAGGGCATGTGTGTTTGTGCACAATCCCAGAAATTCTATCTGCCATTAAATGGTCACTTGTTACATTGCTTCCTCTGCCATCAAATCATATTTAGGTAATATTGTTACTGAAAAAAAACAGATATGATCAAGGAGATAGATAGAAATATGTTTTATATATATGGTTGCTTTTTAATTATTGATAGCGTTCTAAGATAAGTCATCTGTTTTTTGTAAACTTGAAATCAATATACAATTTACAGGAATTGCAAAAAAAAAAAGCCACGTCTTTACAAAAAAGAAAAGAAAAAACAGCAGGTTTGTTGGGTGAACAGCAGGTTTGTGGGGTGAGCAGCAGTTATGTAAAAAATTCAGATACCATCTTTTTGGACAAAAAAAATTCGGATACCATCTATGTAGATGTAAAACATGAAAAATTAAATATTATCTCCAAATTTTTTAGAAGGATTATACCAAACCTTTATAATAAGTAGATTGAATAATATATTTCCGATGACATTATTTTAAAAAATGTTCTCAAAATATATAAGTATATATCTATTCATCTTAACAATATTCTTTTCATTTTAAGAATTTTGTTTATCTAAAAGAAGTTGTTAAAATGTATATGGATGTGTCTTTCCATTTCAGAAGTTGCTTTTGTTAAAAATAAATTGTTTAAATGTCTAAAAGTGTATATTTTCTCCAAATAAATGTCAAAGATTGTAATTTTTCATTTTACAATGTCATTTTTTAAAAATGTTATCAAAATATATGAATAAGTATCTTTCCATTTATATAAAATGTGACATAGTATTTTTTTACAAAATAAATTCCCGTGCGATATCGCACGGGTTTCTTACCTAGTATATATTAAAAATAATTTAAATGCAGTTTAGGTATTGATTAATTATTATAATTTATTTGCTTTGTAAATATTTATATGGAAAATCACTTGGTGGCTATATTGTTTTATAAGACTGCAGGCCTGATTCATAGATCAGTTTTTGTGGCCTGGGTACACTAAAGACATGGACAGATACCAATGATTATGGGTTTTAGCCTGCTTTCCTGAATCCTGATAATAGATCTTGTTTCCAACATGTTCATGTGAAAATAGGCAGGCTTTGAGAAGAACAAAACTAGAAAAGTGTTTTTTTTTTTGTCAACAGAAAAGTGAATTAAAAAGAAAAGAAAAATGAAAACATATCGTCATTTTGTAATATAGCTTTTGAATTCTTGTTAATGAAATATCATTTTTGGCCCATACTATCTTTTGCATCTAGACTGAAACGAAGGTTATTCATGCAAACAAGACGATTCCTTTTTTCTTTTGCTTTTTCTTTTTTCTTTTTAAACAAGACGATCCTAATTGTGATTTGTAAGCAAGGATTGTTTAAACAACCAATAGGCAGATCAATGTTCTCTATGGGGTAGAGTTATATTGGATGTCTCCATTTAATTTAATTTGGAAAAATTGTTTTTTTAGAGCAAAAAAATGGTAACTATGTCCCTTTATACTAATTTATACTACTTTATGTCCCATTAGACTAATTTTTTTCAAAATGGCAGTAATGTCCTTAAAATTGTAATTTTTTATTTCTTTTTCATTTTTTTTTTATTTTTTTGTTCCTTTTTCGTTTTTTTATTTTTTAAAAAAAAAATCGATTTTTTTTTTCAAAATATAAAAGTGAATATTCTCAAATATTTTGTTTCCATATTTTTAGGAACTGATTTCTTATCCGTAGAATACAACTAATATGTAGAAATCGGTTTCTACAGTTTTTTAGAATTATAGTAATGTTTAGAGTTTGATTTCTACATGTTTTAGATTTATAGTAAATCTGTAGAAGTCGGTTTCTACGTGTTTTAGATTTATATTAATGTGTAGATTTTGATTTCTGAAGATTTTAGAACGATAGGTTAAGCGCGGAATGTGTATTCTAAATATTTTTAGAATACTCCTATTTACGTAGATCACGTATTCTAAACATTGTAGATTCAATGAAAAAAGTGGATTTTGTTTTCTACTTCGTAGAATGTCATTTCTACTTTATTTAGAACATAATATGAAATTTATAATTTTAACTTTTTTATAATTAGAAAAAATATCACTAAGTTCATATAGGTATTTTATCAAAAGTTACAATTTTTCCAAAATTTTTTTGTTTGTAAAACTATTTATTAAATTTATTTTCAAAAATATTAAAGGGTGTTATAGGAAAATATGACACAAAATATAGATTAGTGTAAAGAGACATAGTTACCATTTTTTTGCTCTAAAAAAACAGTTTTCCCATTTAATTTTAACAGATTTCCACAAAAATTTCAAGAAACGTTTTCTTTTCTTTTTGGAATTGACGACGAGTCAACCAAATTCGGTTGGTCTATATTCAAGTATTATCGACTCCACAATATATATTTTTTATTAAAAGTATTATTTTCAAGACCAACGACTTATATATCAAGTCAAGCACGAAATTACTCACCAAAATCCCTTAATGTCTGCATCAATTTATTTTCTCCTTAATATATACCTTTTCTGTATCGAAAAGATAATGGATCTACACGCCAAGGAAAACAAAAACATTGTGTGCTTTACCTCATTAGTGATTAGTAACATTCTGGTATCATAAACGTTTCCTTATATTATCTGTGTGAAACTACAACCATGCTGTATTTAATTGAAAACAACAAGGATTAGAGTACTACTATAAATTAACAGTTCAGGATATGTAATTAATAATACAATTACATGTACATTTAACATCAAAATAAGTTTCGTTATAAGTTAATTTTTAAGACTAAGATGACAATATAACAGTAAATTTTGTGTAGCGGGTCGTTGCCAATACTCCTGCTGGTTTTTTTTTAAGCAACTATTTCAGATTCAAACACAGTGTTAAAGAGGTAAACAAAGATCTATATGTAACAATATATAGCCAAAAAGAAAAGTCTATACACAACTAATTGATGGTGTTGTGTTTCCAAGAAGGCAAGAACCATTACCATACAACAGAAGGTCAACGAGTATTATTGTCTTCTCTATATGCATTAACCGGTCCCGTAACAATACTTTGACGCTGGAAGCTTTCGGAGTATTTTTTATCTCTTTTCGTATTATATACATGTGAAGTTATTTTTGCGAAAGAAAGTTTAGTTAAAAAGTGATTTTTGGTGGTTAAAACATGCTTCCTTTCCCTTGGCCCAAAAAAATATCTCATTACATAAAAAGAAGAAGACAAGATGAAACAACGTAAAGCCATTATAATTAATTTTCATCTTCTTAAATTATTTTCAGTTACCATTGTCTATCCAAATTCTATACGCTGTATATATAATATATGATAACCATAACTCGTTTTCATGACGTATTCATTACTTGGTATTATTCATATGATCATATCAATGTACAGTATATGATTATATATAGAGCACAATGCTGGAAGCTTCTTCCTATCATCTTGTTAAAGACAAACCGGAATGAGAATATGAAACCGATCGAGAGACAAATTCAAGTTATAAGCAAATTTAACAAAAAAATATATGTTAAGAAGTTAATATAAACGTATAACTCCACATCAGACCACCATACTATAAGAAACATCCTTAATTTATATGTCCCCCCCGTTAGTAGCTTATAGTAAAGGGTAACTAATTATTTACCCCTTATTTATAACTAACAACAATATACATATATAGAAAATCGTCACTACTTTCAAAGTCAATATATGAATCCAAATAATACAAATATTCTTGATTTAAAGAAAATTGTGATGGACATTAAAACAAACGCACATTGCAAAATTCCACAATGAAGCTCTAGTCAATTAAGTCTGAACGTCCACCAAAGTATTAAAAAAAAAGCATGCAACATGGAAACTACGTACAAATTACCCCTTATTTACGTCAATCCTCTTTAAAGGCAACCTCTTCGCTCCTCAACTTCTATTTTACTCTCCCTAAAGACTTCACCCTTTATGTCACTTTTCAAATCAAAAATGTTCAAAACAACGACGACCCTTCTCTGTTTCTTTCTCACCTCCGTCATCCTTATGGTCCCAACTTCCTCCGCCGCCACAGACAACCCAACTTACTCCGCCTCCACAGACACGTTCATTTATGCAAATTGTTCGCCGGCCAAATTCTCTCCTGGCTCCGCATACGAGACCAACCTCAAGTCCCTTCTGTCTTCCCTCGTCACCTCCACCGTCCTCAACCGCTACAACAACCTCACTGTTCCCTTCGGTAGTGGAGTAAAACCTGGACCGGACGTTACTGTATATGGTCTCTTCCAGTGCAGCGTTGACCTAGACCCAACTTCTTGCTCATCGTGCGTATCACGCGCCATCGCGCTGGTCGGAAACACGTGTCCCAACTCGTACTCCGTGTTCTTGCAGATGCAAAATTGTCTGGTCCGGTACGACAAGAGCTCCTTCTTTGGCGTTCAGGACAAAACCGTGATGCTTAAGAAGTGTGGACAGCCGATGGGATTTTACGACCAGGATGCGTTGACTAGAGTCAGTGACGTCATCGGTTCTTTAGGTTCTGGGAGTGAACCGGATAGGACAAGAATGAACGGGGATGTTCTGGGTATGGCTCAGTGCACAGAGGATCTAAGTCCAGCACAGTGTCAGGATTGCTTGACCGATGCAATCGGACAGCTCAGATCTGATTGCTTAATGGCCCAGGGAGGGTACGTCTACTTGTCCAAGTGCTACGCGCGTTTCAGCTTCGGTGGTAGTCATGCACGTCAGACCCCAAACTCTAACTTTGGTCAGCTTTCTTTATTTTAATTCTGGGAAGCATTAATAAATAGTCCTAGTCACACACAACAAGAAGAATAAGAAAATAACTTCTAATGTTAGCCATAGTCTATAGATGATAACGTTTCTATAGAAGCGTTGAACTGTGAGAATTATTTAGATGATGGATTCTCCAATTAAGATATAGAAATAGTAGACTTTACGACGAAAATGTATACTCCTTATTCTTTTAGTGTACTATTTGGGTTATTTTGCAGGAGGAGAGAAATATGATAAGGATGATGACGACAATAATATCGGGAAAACATTGGTGATAATAATAGGAATCATCACGTTAGTCATCTTACTCGTTTTGTTACTCGCTTTTCTTGGAAAGAAACTCAGAAAATTACAAGGTATTTTCCTTTATTTAATTTCATTTTTTCCCTTTTATCTATAAAATCTAAATCACTATACGTATGAATTTGCAGATGATAAATGTTGTAGATGAAAGGAAATGTGAGAAATAGTCAATCAACAACTCGAGTCAAGCCACTAGCTACTGCTAGTTGTGTTTTTTAAATTTAAAGTTTTGTGACCTTGCATGCTTCATTAGATGTAGATGTATTATTGTCTTAAATGAAAAATAATGGACAAAGCTTCCTCTTTTTTCTCTTTGTTAATCGAAACTTCCTTATCTTATGTTTAAACATTATGTAGTATCTGATTTGGTATTTATAAATATCGTTTAAATCTTCTTTTATTAAGACACATTTGTGCAGTGTCTATAAACACATACACACACACATAGAGATGTGTTAAAAATAAATGTTATGTGTCGAGAATAATGGAACATATATAGGAAACCGAAAATTAGGATGGCGATTTAAAACAAAATCATTTTGCTCGTAATTATATAAACTCATACTTTAACTGAAGATTTGGCCTTATGTGTGATCAGTGATTTAATCATTTAAAATGATAAATTAAAACTGTAAGCCGATTACCAAATGCTTAAGGAATTTGACAGATCAACTAATGTCTGCGTATTTTCCATATATTTTTTAAATCTTCTAAAGTTATTTAGATTGTTTGAACAATAACAAGGTCATTGTCTTACACCTTACAAGATAACAATGTTCTCAAACAATATTTTTAGTATGATATTTATATAAATCTTAATTTATTATTAACAATACAATTTTGGTTTGTCAAAACTCGAAAACCTCACAAGCAAATATAACGGATCTAGTGTAGTGGACAGTGTGCTTACTTATATGTATGTTGGGCCTTTGATAAGCACATGAAACTTATTACAGCCCGTTGAGAATCATCGTGGTTGCTATTGTAATCCAAGTGACACATGGCCTCTACGAAAGAGTCTTCGCCTCATCATGCATTATTGTTGTCGAATACTTTTCAAAGAGAAAAAGCAAAGTGGTGTGATAAATATCAAACCGTTTCACAAGAAAAGCAACCACACATTTCACATGTGCGAGTTCACAAATAAATAGCCATGAATTCACCTCTGCTTATTTTCTAATAAAAACAAAATGAATTAAAATCAGATCTGATGAATTTCAAATTTTTACCCCGAAAGTAGGGTTAAGATTTAGACTAAAATACTGAAATTTTTTTCTGAAAAATAAATAAATAAATTGATGATTTTGGTATGAAAAATTGTGTTATTGATCATATAAACTTATACAATTATGACGAACGAGGGGTATAAACATACAAATGAATACGAGAGTAATTTGAGTATAGATTTTGATACGAAGAAACGTTGAACCCCATTTCATTTTTCCGTGTTTTTATAATTGTTAGGAGGAGAATCGTAATGGTGCTATGGTATCCGACAAGTAACAGCTGTTTTGAGGACTAAATGTTTAGATTTTCTTTACGTTTTGGGTTAACAAAATCAGATCGACAATAATTTTCTCTGAACTCGGGATATACTTCTTTTATTTGTGGACCTATTGTTTTCTTTTGACCTATTGAGCAGGATTCTTATATTGTGTTTGGATTGGATGAAACTAACCTCTAAAAAAATTGGTCGATAAATATGAATAATCTCGAAAAAGCAAAAAAAAAATCAATAGAAGAACATAAAAAAACACGTGGGAATTAACCGGTCTAGGCGGTAGAACCAACCGCTCTCTCCCGCTAAAATAGCCCCACATGGTTTAATCAGGCAAGGAGCTGTTATAAAACAAGAAAGAATAGCGATTTTAATAAGTAGTCCTTTCCAAAAGTGTGTCTGCAACATTACCAAAACTAAACCTTCCCCTTTGGTTTCCCATTTACTTTGCGTTCTGTCTTGTTTTTGATTAAATGCTTGTGCAGAAACAGAGAAAAAACTTGTGTTAGTATTCTTGGATTTGGTTTGAGATGGAACGAGATTTTCTGGGTTTGAGCGACAAGCAGTATCTGAATAACGTTAAGCCCGACGTTGACGATGATCGTGTCGGAGAACGAGGTTTGTGTTCTTGTATCTACTCTCCAAAATAAAATACTCCTAGTAAAAGTTTTTTTTTTTTTTTTTTTTTAGTAAAAGTTAGAAGATCCATTCATTCAATACACATATAGCGTTATAGAGCTGTTTATTAATACAGTCAAAAAGTTTTTGTTTTTATAATTAATTAAGATTCCAAAGCTTCTTTTAATAATTATATTTCGTCAAACCATGCGTATTAAAAGTGAGAATTGGATCTTCAATGATGAGTAGTTTGATGTGAATAAAAATGGATTTTTCAGGACTGAGCAAGAAGATAGCTAAACAATGGGGAAAGGCAAAGCTCTTGCCTAATTCAAGTTTCATGCCTGCTGCTGTAGATCTTCAGGTTGGTTCAAGCTTAAAATTTTCAATTTCAACTTCTTTCAGTTTCTAGTTTTTGGATGAAAAAACCAATGATTATTATAGTTGAGCTAATTGTTAGAGCTACTTTCCGAGTCAATTGTCAACGGAAAGCTACCCCAAAATAGTCGAAAAATTGCCGGAATATTATTTTTATTTCTCGAAATTTCTTGAGTTTATTTATCAAAACAAAAATGTGTGGCCAATCATTAACCGATAAATATAAAAAAAAAATTGTATAACTTGTGTTGGATAAGTGCGCGAGTAAAGCAGCTTGTAGAGTCGCTTGGCAGCCGCAAAATTAGGAAATGATAAAAAAATATTGTGGCGACTGGCGTCTGAACTTAGGATAATGCTTATATGTTAGGCACTTTTCTTTTATCAAAACACATTAGAGCATTTTCATGGACAGATAATGGAATTACAACCACTAAAATAACTAAAAGTAGGAATTTAATTTTTATGAGAAACTATCGTAACACATGTCTATACTATTATTTAATAACTGGTTCATTAAATTGTTGTCAAGAAAGAAAAAAACCTGATTCATTAATTTTTTTTATTAAATTAAATTTATATTAATTAGTTTTGAACTCAAACTTACCCATTTGGATGCTCCTATAAAAGATGTTGACGTCTCATCGTTTCCTGTCTAATACCAGTGGTGCCCAGTTTCCGCGGCCAGTATCCACCGCAGGAGCCAATTTGGCGGTGGTGCGTTTCAGAACGCGAATCAGCTTTTACTTGGCGGATCAGTTCCCTTAACAAATCATTCTGCTCTACGTCCTGCTTTTAACTCGTCCAGGGATCCACGGTACGTCGTATTATATGGAATTAAGTATCGTGTATATATATATATAAAAACCTTTACTCATTTTGTAAGGGACATAATCGAATATTTAGCATTTTTTTCTTAATTTATAACGACACTTAACGTTGGTTATTTGACTTGTGGAACAGAGTGGCTTCCTCAGGATCATCTCCTCAGCTCACAATCTTCTATGCCGGAACTGTTACCGTCTTTAATGACATATCACCTGAGAAGGTATAATCCATATTAATACAATTTTTAGTTTTTTTAATACAATTTAAACTTTACACAACATGTTCTGATAATGAGCTGTGTGATTAGGCTCGAGCCATTATGTTATGTGCTGGGAACGGTTTGCAAGGAGAAAATGGAGAGAGCAGTTTGAAGAAACCTCTTCGAGAAACTGAGAGAGTATTCTATGGAAAACAAATCCATAAAGCTACTGCTGCTGCATCTTCAAGCTCTGCCACTAACGCTGATAGTTTCTCTAGGTGTAAAGACAAACACGTTGGTGCGACAAATGCAATGACCATGACGATCGAATCATTCAATGCAGGTCCTAGCAATATGATTCCTTCAGGTATATACCTATATGAAAACCAAATCTTGATACATTCAACGCTTGAGACTAATAAAAATGCTTGTTTTTTCAGTTCCTCAAGCTCGTAAAGCATCGCTGGCTCGGTTCTTGGAGAAGCGCAAAGAGAGGTTTGATTCTTCTTTACGTTTATAGAATCTTGAGTTCTTGGATCTAGTGACTAGACGTTGGAACTAAAAAGAATTGATGCTGGGTGCAGGATCATGAGTGCAATGCCATACAAGAAGATGCTTCTTGATTTGTCGACGGGAGAATCTAGTGCTGCTTCTCATACCTAAAACCTTTTTCTTCTTGGTGGTTTTTTAAACCTCTCTGAGGTTTTTTCTCGCGATGGTAATTTGAAAAATAATCAGTAGATTATTACTGTTATAGCTACCATTTATTATGTTACGAGCAGAAGAAGGCGTTAACGGTATGTGTACTATTGATCTTTGTCGCAATGGTGGTTGTAGGATTATTTTATTACCTCAAATTCTAACAGATGTATGTTTGTCATGTCTGTCAAGAATATAAGACCGAATAAAAATCACTATTATTAATGTTTTTATTATTATTTTCGGTAACACAGTTGCATTACGATATCATTACAAAGAATGCTAATAAATTTTTTTAAAAATATTGTTTATGTCTCCAGTTTTTCTTGCTTCTAATTTCGCCATTCTTCTCTTGAGCTTGATGGTTAGCAACAGAAGACTCATTACAAAGTAAACAAAAATCTATGAGCATCTTAGAGCTTGGACAATCATCCACTGTAAAAAAACCTAAGTAATACTTTTCTGACAAAATCGATTATAGATATTTAAATATTTAATATAGCGTAAAGAGGCCATTCTTGAACAAGCAAACAAAAATAAGGATATAATAACAAGAGAATATTTAGTTTTAAATAGCGTCTATGGTTTTATTGGTCTATCTCTGGTTCTTGACTGGTTTTCCTGCTACCATTCGTAAACGCAGCTTTTGCGGTTGTCGGCGGTTTACAACAATCACTCAAATCGCTCTAAACCGTTTCAAACCGCTTCAAACCGCTCTGAATCTCATAAATTCAAAAGCTGTCTCCACTTAACCAGTCATAAGTCACCCACATACGCACCAATTTTTAACCGCAGTACCAGTCGTACAAATCTCTTAAAACCGCTAGAAACCGCAACCGCCCGCATCCACAAACTCCCGCAACCGCAACTGCAACCGCTGCGTTTGAACCAGTCAGGCCCTAAGTCACCCGCAAACGCACCAATTTTTAACCGCAGTACCAGTCGTACAAATCTCTTAAAACCGCTAGAAACCGCAACCGCCCGCATCCACAAACTCGTGCAACCGCAACCGCAACCGCTGCGTTTGAACCAGTCAGACCCTAAATGAAGTGCGTTTTAAAATCGTAAATTTAAATATAGATCTTAAAGAAGACACTTATTTGCATTTTTTTTTGTCAGAAAATATGCTTTTTCATTTACTAAATAAAGATTGTCGAGTGAGTGGACCAGAGTAGCTCCGAGGTTGATTATGATGTATTGATTCTCTTAGCAAAAAGCAAAGATCTTTTCGATATTTATTTTATTTATTGAGGCAGAAGAAATCTCGTAGGAAAGTAATATTGGAGAAAGAAAATTAGGTAAGCAGAAGGAAACAAAGAGCTTAACATGTACAGTACATTGGTCACAAGAAACACGTTCTCGTTCATACTATCATATACATAAGTGGATAAGAACGACTCTCGTCTTATCATTTTGCACCTCTCCCTGTCGCATTCTTTTAATCTTCTCGTCCTTTCATGCCCCCACCAAGTTGCGCAATTTGAACTACCACTTCATTGTTCATACGTTTTTTTGTCTAGGCTAGTATTAATAGTTTTTATGTATTTTAGACCTATTATAGAGTAAAATTTGTTTCGATGGTTTTGTTTATAATAAAATTACTCTATAATATAATGGAATAGTGAGTAATATTGTTTTTTTTTTTGCTCAATAGATTTACTCTATTTTAGAGGAAATATAGAGAAATTTATTATGTACTATTGGAGATGCCCTTATACTGTTTCATGAGCGTTCAATTTCCAGTTCAGTTTCAGTTTGGATATTTTGGCTTTTGTTTTTTTGGTTTAAAAATTTAGGTACCGTCAGTCTATTTATAGAAGTTTTAAACCTAATTTCATTCAATAAACCCTAAGCAATAATCATTAATGGATTAACCATTTAACTAATTATGGAAATTGCCAAAAATACAACATTCATAATACCACTTGTCATGTTTACTTTAACTATTTTTACCATTATTTTAACAGAGAAAAAAAACATTTATAATCTTAGGGTTAATTAATATAGACTTAGGATTTAGAGTTGAGAGGTGATATAAGGTTTTTGGAATTTGAAATTTAGGATTCTAATAAATAGTTACAAAAAATTTAAAAATAGTTTCAAAAAGAATTTTCGAATTTCCAAAAGAAAATTAAAAAAAAGAAATTAATAAAAAAAACAATTTGAGAAAGTATAATTCGAAAACATATTAGTTTTTAAATTTTTTTTAAAAATAATTATTTATTATACTCCCTCTGTTTTTAATATAAATCGTTTTAGAATTGTGCACATAAATTAAGAAATCATTAACTTTTTATATTTTCTAAACAAAAACATCATTAATTATTTACCTAACCATAAATCAACCAATAATAAAATAGAAGGTATATTATCATTGGTCATATAACATTAAGTGTTGATAAATTTTACATAGAAAACCGAAAACATCATATAATTTGAAACATAAAAAATTTCTCTAAAATAACTTATATTAAAAAAACGGAGGGAGTATATATAAAGTAAGGGTATAAGAGTATTTTGCATCTTAATGAAGAATGTATTTTTGAAAATGTCTCTTTAGTAATGGTAAACATGAATAATAGTACCAACAAAATGGTAAACATGAACATTCTCCATTAATTATTAATCGAGTGTATTTTTGAAAATTGGTATCTGATTTAGCGTATTTCAATTAATTTCTCTTTTGTATTAGTGGAAAAATGACTTGAGGGTTTTTTTGTTGGGTAAATTTACATATATTTGTATTTACATATTTTAGATATTGAAGTACATATTTTTTTGACACTAGATAATTATGTTATTACGAACTATGAGAAAAATTACGATTTTACACATGACAATTATATATGCCTTATGAGGATTCATGGCTACAAATCTCTTGTAAAAAATTTTATACTAATTTGCATAATTATGACTTTCAGGAACTCGAAATTTAAAATTTTTAGTGTATAAAAATTAAAGAACATTTATTCAAATCATTAAATCTAACGGGATTCCATAAATATTCAAATGTATCTAGGGATGGGGTCGAGAAAATGTATTTATTTGATGCAGAAAAAAAAAAATTCTGTGATGAAATCTTCTCTTATAATCTCATACACGCCAACTTAACACCCACACCAAAAAATTAAATTCTCAATTATTTAGGTCTTTTTAAAAATATACTTGTGATTTACTGATGTATTTATCATTTTGAATTTCAAAACAAGAGATTAGTATCAGGAGTTAAGATTATTATTTGGTTCGATCATATTTCACGCAAAGATAAGTTAAATTTCACGTAGGCACAACTCTTTTATCTTCTTCACTAATTACGGGATTACAATACAATTTGGTTAAAAAGAGTGGCAATAACATAATAATAATTAAAGGGTTTAGGGTGGCCTAAAGTTTCCAGCACACCTCTAAGGAGAGACAATAACTAATAGGAGACCATCTTCATCGCCAAGAAGAATGAGTCGAGAAGTAACCGAGAAGCCCAACGAGCGGTGCGTTGATGTAAGTTGTGGGCTCAGACTGCACGAAATAAGGTCTGGAGTCAGGAAAAGCATCAGTGACATTGGGTCCACCAACTACAGCACCAACTAGAAGGTTTGGGTTTGGATTTGGGCTGAGGAAATAGCGAGAGCCTTCTTTGCAGCCTATACGGGCTGGATGGGCCGAGACGGAAGGAACAGAGCTGCCACGGTGGTGAATCCTACGTGGAAAACGTTGACCGTACCCAACCATGTAAGACATTCCCAACGGATTGTCACCCAGAATGTAATCCACCTGTTCATGTGTCACAGTAAAATCAAACACAAAAACGGCTATATCTAAAGCTTGGTCCCAAAGCTAAACAACGGCTATGAGTTTTGTTTTTGGTCCAAAATGTGAGAAGTTTTGGGACCATATCATACCTGACGCTTGGCAACTTGACGCAGGAGAGATGGGGAGGCAGTTAATTCGCCACAAGGCACAACCTTTCTGGCATGGCTCAGATAATTAGAGTAGGCCAATAGGAGGAAAGATAGTGATGTTACATGTTGCATGTTACTCCCTCCAGTTTTCACAAGCAGTCCTCCTATGTAAGACAAAAGAAAAGGTTAATAGTTTAATACTATTACTGATTAATCCTATACATTTTACTTTTGGGAGGAAAAGACAAAAGTAAATCACGTGAAGTGGGGAAAAAAAGTATGGTGTTCTTTGATATTGGGAAAATAAAAAATGATGGTTTTATATTACCTCGAGAGTATTGGACTTGAGGGTGAGAAATTCCAGGCAATATAGAACAGATAAATTCATCTGCGTTTTGCTTGAAAGACTCAAAATACTCTGCTTTTCCCATTAGCACTTCCTGTAATCAAAACAAAAGAACAAAACTTTTATTAAATTCATGCATAATTTATCTACACATAAGAAGGTTTTAGTATATGGACATGGGTCAAGGAATGGGCAGTGAATAATGAAAAAAATACAACAACAGAGAGTGTGCCCATGTGAAACTAAGATAATCAGAGACCGTTGAGAAATGACAAAACGAAAAACCCACTAAGGCTTTTGCAGCAGAATAAGGACATGACACTTTATTTTCATTTTCCTCAGCCTTTGTGCCACATGCTTTGTGGCAGTTACCATAGACTTATCTACCCTTTCCTCTTTTAGTGTCCCCACTAGCACCCTATAGGCCTGAAGCCTGAATACTACTAACAATAATGTTGGTGTAACTATATGCATGTATTAAGAAGACCTTAGTTTTAATAAACTTTATCCAAAACCACAAATAGGAGTATACTCATGTGATGCACCACATGCAAACTCCTTCCAACAGGAAATGGCACAAAGTCATATACTGTATACATTTCACCTAACCATACAATGGATTGTCAAGTGTCTATTATTATATCTACACTTTTATCCATTCACTAGTAGTCATGGCTCATGGGAGCCATGTGAGGCTCTGGCTTCCATTTGGTAACGTTATAATATAATTTTTTTTATATGATTCCAAATCTAGGAGCACATACTGGACAAAAAGGAGGGGAATGTCCAATGAGGTATGTCTTACCTTAAGATTTAGCTCCCACATCACATGACCATTTCTAATTGGCAAAATCCCATATTTCATCATGTGCAAGGTTCAATCATCCACCCCATAATGTATCTTCTACTCTATAGTTTAGTATTCTATATCATTTTCCAATCTAAGCACGACCCTAGCATGCCTTTTATCTACCTCCCTCTCTCATAAACAAAAGACTCGATGTTGGTTCACATATCTAAGCCGGTTTTACTTAATGAAACATATATTGAATACCAAAATAACTAGATAGTATCATAGGATCCATAATTGTAATGTGAACCCCACTTCCAATTATATGATCAAAAGTCGTGTCACCAACACGTGATAACCAGACGCACCATGCATCTCACAACCTATGTTTACTTAATTCTTAGTACTCCCACCACAAGCATACAAAAAACACTCTAGTTTTAATAACCAAATCTTGGATTCTTGATCTACAATTTACGTAACATAATAATAAACAAATGAATAGTTTAGCTTTGATTAAAAAGTGGTTGGTTACCTTGGAGATCAAGACATTAATCCCAGCATGCTTGTTATCCCAGCCAAACTCATTAATGGTATCTCCAGCCCTGAGAACCACCTCGTTCTTCACAATGAATTCTCTGTACACTCGTTTCCTCGAGGCTTTGTGAAGCCACGCCGCACCCCACAGTAACTCGTCCTGCATAGCCATCCACGTCAAATCACAGTGTTCATCATCCACCGGCTGATTACTAAAGTAGTAAAATACAAGGTTAACTGTTTCTTGTTTTTTTTTACCTGGTAACCGTTGAAATCACAGTAAAAAGGACACACCGCGTGGTATAGACTGCTACTGTACGCGCCGCGATACCTATTAGCAAACGCGAATACCTGCGCCACGTTACGTGTGTTGTCAATTTTCTTTCTTTTTTTTTTCTCGATATAAAACATAGTTTTCATATCCGTGATTTCGATATATCTTCTCTAACGTCAGAAAATTATTCATTTAACCGTACATATACGTAAGAAAAATACTCTAAAAGTCAACATTATAGTATTTCTTTTGGTGAATAATATTTTTAAAAATGAATCACAGAAATGGGCCAAGCGAAAAAAGCACCGAAGAAAAATTATTAGGAAGCATATGGAGAGAATCTCTTATCTCACAAGCAAAGAATCATTGATTAATTGAAAACTTTTGACTATTTTAACCATTTATTATTATTATAAACAAGAAATACATAAATTATAATACATGTATAATTTTTTATGCATGATAAACTTTCCTATTTTATTTTACTTTTTAGTTGATTAAATAAAGGCTGAAATAAAATGTTACACTAATTAAATCTATAATAACAAATTAATATTTTGTGAAAAAAATATAAAAGACACTCGATAAAAAATCATGGTAACTAACAAACAGAGGAAACGGACACACGCGTAAGTAAGTAATAACGAAAAGAAAGCAGTTTGGTGAAAGTAACGTACCCTTGTGGCACGGTCAAGTAGCCGTCTGGAGTAAGCAGGATCGCGTTTCCTGAAAACTATTGACGCCGCGGCTAACGCGGCGGCGGTTTCTCCGGCGACGTCGGATCCTGGATGAGCTCTGTCGATTTTGTAGACACTGCGAAGCGTGTCCATGTCCTCGGGCCTTTCCCAGCAGTTATGGTCGGAGTAAGCGTCTCCGACCTGGACGAAGACGACGCCGGGGATCGCCGTCGCCTTGAGGAGGTAGTCAGTCCCCCACCTCACGGCTCCCACGGCGTTTTTGAGCTCGGGTCCCATGGTTCTCCCGAAATCGATCACGCTCCACGACAGCATTGTCGTCGTGAACGCCATCGGGAAACCGAACTTGACGTTGTCTCCGGCGTCGTAGTAACCGCCCGATAAGTCCACCTGAAAGTTAGTAAAAAAAGCGAAGTCAGAGTGGCGAAATGTCGCCGGAAAAGAGAGGAGGAGATAGTGTAGACTCACGCCGGCGGAGGAACCGTCGCGCAATGCTGAGTCGCGGCGCCATCGGAGGCGTTGGTCGGGAGGAAGCTTGCCGGAGCGTTGACCTTCGAAGAACATGATGCTTTTGCGGAGGGCGTCGCGGTAGTCGTGTCCGGCGTGAATCGCTGATGAGGAGAGAAGCACGACGAGTAAAACCAGTGAGAGAGTCGCCGGCGAGATTTCCGGCGAAGTTAGGGATTTTCGCGCCATATCTTTCTCTCTCTCTCTGATTTGTTCTGTTACTGTGTGGGAGAGTGTTGTGTTGATAGGACCAAGGCAGGCAGAGAGGGGCTCTTTATACTAAAAAGCTAGTCTTGGATTCCAGACACAGAGCCAATGAACATTCACCACGTGGGACTTTCTGATTGGAGCTCATTTTGGTATTGGGGTTTGGGATTCCGAGACTGAAATTCCCTTAACCAGTTGAGAACCGGAATTTACCGGACCGGGTTCAGAATTTGAGCGTTAGTTAATGCAGACGGTGTGTACGCCCTCGGTACGGTGAGAGAATCCAAAAAAGTGGAAATCTGTGAAATGAACTAATGATGATAACAGACAAAAAAAAAAAGTTTGCTTTTTTTTTCCTAGCATGTGACCCACCGCCCTATTGTCAAGCGACACGTGTTGTAATCCCAATCGGATTTTTTGGAGTTTTGTGATTAATTTTGTTCTCTTTTTCACCAAGACATAATCAGTAAATCACTATTGTTTTAAGTTCATTTTCCCATTGATTTCGGCTTTTTTAGACCTACAAATGGAATAAAGATTCTCCCCTCCATGAATTTATTAATAGCAGCAATGTTGAAGAAAACTTGTGGTTGTGTGATTACGAAGGTCTTAAAACTCGATGTATATAGTAACGTAATAAGTTTTAGCTAGCATTCAACCTTCCCCGATTTGCAATCTGTAATCCACTTTAGTCATGTGGTGTATTTAGACAAGACAACTAGCATTTAGTAGATTTGAGGGTGAGATTATTATATAGCATTTTTGTATAGAATACTTTATTGTATTCTTCTTCGTTTTCAGTTTACAACTCTTAAGAAAACCATGCAATTCGTTGATTATTGTACAGTACATTGATCAGTCGTTTAGTTCCAACGAGGGACAAGACATTGCAGCATCGGTGCTTAGGATGCAAACAAGATCCCACCACTGCTAACAAAGGAGTTTGCTACGGGCATAAAGAAAAACAAGAACATTATCAAATCGTCTAAGCACCACTGTAATTCTATAGTAACTTTATAATAATGAGTTTAGACATGTTGGCTCACAGTATATATGATGTTTCTATTGCTAACATGGTTTTTACCTCATAGATCTCAGAGGTTAAGAGATCAACTGTGGATTTGGTGACATATTTTTTTTCATTTAACCGATGAGAGAATTACCTAGATATTATATTTTCTTTGAAAAATTCTGATGAAAATTATATAGAAACAAAATAAAACAGCCTCGTGCATGGCACATGAAACTGCTAATCATTATATAGTATACAATTGCTAACAACTCCAAATTAATTGTCCTGACAATCAGTAAGATAGCTGGACATTTAGAATAATTAACATGAATTATCAGACTGGAAAAACATTTAGTTGGAATGCGACATATGTCCGCACATATATCTTTATCCAATTTAGATGTCCGCATAGAACCCTTAAACATGGCACGCTGTTCAAAATGAAATTATGTTTGCAAAAAAAAGAAAAAGTTTGCAAACAAACAACAAACACGCGAGGCCATAACCCTTATCCGACGCCGGCTATAAGTAACTGACGACAAGAAAACTCAAATGATCGCCCTCTCCCGATAATTTGAAGTTGGTTTATGAGATAAAGTTTTCCCAAAACTCTTTATAAAGTTATAGTAATTTTACATTTAAACGTCCTAAAAAGTTTAAATCTAGTCCTCAATAAGACTGTTCTACGTTACAACATCTAGTATATATATCAAAAAGTTGTATGTTTTCATTAAAATTCCAACAATTATCTTGACAAACAAGAACCCCAATAGGCAATAACTAAAATAAAGAGAATAATGGGCACGAACAATTAATGGGTTGACTAATATACCCGAAAGGATTGTTGTATTGCGCTTGACGCATGTGATCATCTTCGCTGTTTATCGACACGTAGTTTTGAAGCAAAATCATTTCGTTTATGCAGAGAAAATGAACGACCAAAAAAAATAAAAAATAAAATAAAAGAAAAAGTAACAAGGAGATCATGTTACGGGGTGATGTCTATAAATCCGCCACGAATTTAGGCCGATTGATTGGCATCATTTACCGTAGACAATCAATGCGTTGATTAATGTAACCATACCATTTCTACATGCATCAACACTCGAAGTCTGATTCATGTGGCAGCGTATTCCTAACGTCCTACGGATAACGTAACCTTTGGGTTAATTAAACAAAGTATCTCAGATAATACTATTAGGTAAGCATTTGAAGTATATTTGTTTGGGACAAACTGATTCAACAAGTTAATGTAATATCCAAAGAACATCAGTTATTGTTGGGTTCCTTCTAGATGGAGGAAACCCAAATGGGTTTGGTTGGTGATAACCAAACTTGGTGATAGGCTATTGATATTAGTCCATGAGATTAGTATTGGGCCTTGGAGGTTATTAAGGTTAGTGAGACACATATATAAAGTCTCTTAACCCAGTTTGTGAGGGGACAGAACACAAGAAAGAAAGAAGAGTACTCAAGAAGACTCTTGACACAAAAGAGAGAAAAGGAGAGAAGAGACAGATTTTCGTCTGGGTTTGTCAAGGCAGGTTTGGAGGGTCAAACGGATCCTGATCGGACTGATATTTTGTGGGAAGTTTCGTCAGTCAGTGGGTTAAAGGTTCACCGAAGGGATTTGGATTCTAACGGTTGGATCTTCTGTTGTCTGGATTTTCGTGAAGCTGGTCGTCACAGTTCTTCAGTGGTGCTGTCTTGAGTGTTTGGTAAATCCGACGGTGAGATCTTCTCTGATTGAGCTGATATTTGGCAGAGGTGTTACTGACTTGTTCATCTTGGATTTGTACGGTGGGATTAGTCTCTGGTTGCCGGAATACTTGTGAGCTGAGGTCGTTTGGTTGCTGCCGGTTTTGAAGCTTTGTGTTGCTCTCTTATTGTTGTTGTTCTTGTGTTGGAGATAGCTCTTTGAAGCTAGTGTCTCTGTTCTGTTCAGGCTGTTGAACAGGGAGGACGTGGTTGTACTCACATACATTTATATAGTGGATTGTTGAGTGGACTACGGTCCCGTGGTTTTTCCTTCTCACATCGAGGAGGTTTTCCACGTTAAAATTGCTTGTCTCATTTTATTATTGCTTATATCAAATCCTGCAACTGTCGAAGTATTCTCCTCTCAGGTTCTCACAAGGTCAGGGGAAACACGACCGCAAAGTTCCGCTGCGCCGTGTCCGTTTCTTATTTCCCAACAGTGTGGGTTCAGAGCTAGCGTGATTTGCTTATCTGATCCCAACAAAGTGGTATCAGAGCTTTGGGTTTGATAACTTCGGGTTATTGTTGCTTGTGAGAATGATGGAAAATACGAGCAGGATGATAAGCTTGAATGGTGCTAATTATCATCTATGGAAGGGCAAGATGGAGGATCTGCTCTTTGTTAAAGAATTCCATGTTCCAGTCTTCGAGGAGAAGAAACCTGAGGAGAAGACGGATCAAGAGTGGAAGCTGCTGCATCGCAAAGTGTGTGGGTTGATAAGGCAGTGGGTAGATGATAATGTGTTGCATCATATTGAGACTGAGACGGATGCTCGTTCTTTGTGGAAGAAGCTGGAGCAGTTGTATGCTAGGAAGACCGGAAACAACAAGATGTACATGATCAAGAAGTTGATTGAGCTGAGGTATCAGGAGGGAACTCCGATGACGGATCACTTGAATGCGTTTCAGGGATTGCTCAACAAGCTGTCTGATATGGGCATCAGGTTTGATGATGAGATTCACGGTCTATGGCTTCTCGGTACTTTACCGGATTCTTGGGAGGTTTTCAGGATGTCTCTTTGTAACTCCGCGTCGGAAGGTGTCATTTCGATGGATTCAGTGAAGAACAGTGTTCTTAATGAGGAAGCAAGAAGACAATCGAATGCTAGCAGTTCGCGTTCAGATGTCTTTGTTACTGAGTCAAGGGGGAGGAGTTCGAGTAGAGATCCCAAGAGGGACAAGAACAGGAGCAGGAGCAAATCTAATAAATTTGCTAATATGGAGTGCTATTTCTGTCACAAGAAAGGGCACATGAAGAAAGATTGCTGGAAGTTGAAAAACAAACAGCAAGGTAATCAAGAAGAAAAGGTGGATCGGGTGACTGTCACCGAAGATCAGTTCCTCATTCTTCTTGAGGGTGATGCCATTAATGTCGCATGCCAAGACACCAGTTGGGTGATTGATAGTGGAGCTACTACTCATGCAACTTCACAGCGGGATTTGTTTTCTACCTATACTACGGGTAATTATGGTTCCGTGAAGATGGGAAATGATGCGATGGCTCAGGTTGCTGGCATTGGTGATATATGCTTGGAGACTAGTCTTGGGACTAGGTTGGTGCTTAAGGATGTTAAGCATGTTCCTGACATTAGGATGAATCTGATATCAACGGGAAGACTTGATGATGAGGGTTATTTCAGTTTGCACGGTGGTGGTAAATGGAAGCTCTCTCGTGGTTCTTTGATTGTGGCTCGAGGTGAGAAGTCTTCATCCTTCTATTGGATGCAGGCTAAGGTCTCCAAAGATGCAGTTAATGCGGTGGAGAATGATAATGCCATGGAGCTATGGCATAAGAGACTCGGTCACATGAGTGAGAAGGGAATGACTGTGTTGTCTAAGAATGAGGTGATTCCAGGAATCTCTGGTCTGCACCTGCAGAAGTGTTCGCATTGCTTTGCGGAAAACAACACAGGGTATCTTTCAAGTCTTCTGCGCCTTCTAGGAAACCCGAGGTACTGGATTTGGTACATTCAGATGTGTGTGGTCCAATGAAGACAAGATCTCTTGGCGGCGCATCATATTTTGTGACTTTCATTGATGATCATTCAAGGAAGTTGTGGGTATTTCCTATGAGGACGAAGGATCAGGTGCTGGGATATTTCAAGCATTTTGTGACGTTGGTTGAGAGACAAACGGGGAAGAAGCTGAAGTGTATCCGCAGTGATAATGGTGGAGAGTATCTTGGACCATTTGATGCTTATTGCAAAGAGCATGGAATAAGGCATCAGTTCACGCCACCTTATACTCCACAGTTGAATGGGTTGGCTGAAAGGATGAACAGGACGATTGTCGAGAGGATGAGATGTTTGATCTCACAGTCAGGCTTAGCGATGACTTTCTGGGCAGAAGCTTTGAACACGGTGGTTCATGTGCTGAATTTGTCACCAAGTGCTCCATTGGATGGTGATGTTCCAGAGAGGGTTTGGACTGGTAAGGATGTTTCTTACAGTCACTTGAGAGTCTTTGGGTGTAAGGCATTTGTTCATATTCCCAAGGTTGATAGATCGAAGCTTGAGATGAAGTCGCGGCAGTGTGTGTTCATCGGTTATGGTCAGGATGAGTTCGGGTACAGATTTTATGATCCCGTTGAGAAGAAGCTCGTAAGGAGCAGAGATGTTGTGTTCATGGAAGATCAAACAATTAAGGACATTGACAAGTCCAAAATTCCAACTCAGGTTTATGAAGGTTTGATCGATATAGAGGCTACTCCTTCTACATCAGTCCACGGTGAGGTTGAGGTTGAGGTTCAGAATAATACACCCGGTGCAAATGCTCCCGCACATGAAGATGGCACTGGTGATCATGGTGACGATCATGGTGAGACACCAGCTGCTGAGAACCAACCTACTGTTGTGAGAAGATCCGAGAGAGGTCTTAAACCGTCGACAAGGTATGATCCTAGTGAGTACGTTTTACTTACTGATGGGGGAGAGCCTGAAAGCTATTATGAAGCTTTGGAGGATGAACACAAGGATCTGTGGTTTGGAGCCATGGATGAGGAGATGGATTCTTTTAAAGAGAATCACACTTTTGAGTTGGTGGAATTGCCTAAGGGCAAGAAGGCTTTGCTTAATATGTGGGTGTACAGAATTAAGCATGAAGATGGAAATAAGCCACCCAGATACAAGGCTAGATTGGTTGTGAAAGGTT
Source organism: Brassica rapa (assembly GCF_000309985.2). Classification (NCBI taxonomy): domain Eukaryota; kingdom Viridiplantae; phylum Streptophyta; class Magnoliopsida; order Brassicales; family Brassicaceae; genus Brassica; species Brassica rapa. The sequence goes on from NC_024801.2 coordinate 25,042,376, forward strand.
ACAGCCAGAAGAAGGGGATTGATTATGATGAGATCTTTTCTCCTGTTGTGAAGATGTCATCCATTCGGGTTGTTCTTGGATTGGCAGCGAGCCTTGATCTAGAGGTTGAGCAAATGGATGTGAAGACTGCTTTCCTTCATGGTGATTTGGAGGAAGAGATCTACATGGAACAACCGGAAGGCTATGTTAAAGAGGGCAAAGAAAATTTGGTTTGCCGCTTGAAGAAAAGCCTTTATGGATTGAAGCAAGCACCGAGACAGTGGTACATGAAGTTCAAGTCTGTTATGGGGGAGCATGGTTATGCAGAGACTGATTCAGACCATTGTGTTTTTGTGAAGGTGTTTGGTGATGATGATTTTATCATCTTGTTGCTGTATGTCGATGACATGTTGATTGTGGGCAGGAACATGGAAAGAATTAAGGAGCTAAAAGAGCAACTCGGGAAGTCCTTTGCCATGAAAGATTTGGGTCCAGCGAAACAGATTCTCGGTATGAGAATTGCTAGAGACAGAGGTGAGAAGCTGATTCACTTGTCTCAGGAGAAGTACATTGAAAAGGTACTTAAAAGGTTTCACATGGACAAGTCTAAAGTGTTGAGTACTCCGCTTACACCACACTTAAGACTGAGCAGTCAACAGAGTCCAAAGACATATGAGGAGAAGGAAGATATGGTGAAGGTTCCATATGCTTCTGCAGTGGGTAGTTTGATGTATGCCATGGTCTGTACAAGACCGGATTTAGCCTACGCCGTTGGAGTTGTCAGCAGGTTTATCTCCAATCCGGGGAGAGAACATTGGAATGCTGTGAAGTGGATTTTGAGATATCTCAGAGGGACTTCTGATCTGAAGATTACTTTCGGGGTTAAGAAGCCTTTGCTGGTCAGTTTCACTGATTCTGACATGTCTGGAGATGTTGATTCTAGCAAGTCTACTTCGGGTTACTTGGTAACATTTGCGGGTGGAGCTGTGGCATGGCAGTCAAGGTTGCAAAAGTGTGTTGCATTATCTACCACTGAGGCAGAGTTCATTGCTGCAACTGAAGCTTGTAAAGAGTTGTTGTGGATGAAGAACTTCTGTGAAGAGATCGGTTTCAAGCAAGAAAAGTATGAGTTGCTTTGTGATAGTCAAAGCGCTATTTGTCTCGGGAAGAACTCTACATTTCATTCGAAGTCGAAACACATCCAGAGAAGATATCATTGGATACGAGATGTGGTTGCTTCTAAGGAAGTGGAACTTGCAAAAGTTCATACGGATGATAATGGAGCTGATATGATGACAAAGTCTTTGCCGAGGGGGAAGCTTGAAGTATGCCGAGGGATAGCCGGAATGGCTGTTTCCTCCACCTAGTCGGAGGGGGAGTTTGTTGGGTTCCTTCTAGATGGAGGAAACCCAAATGGGTTTGGTTGGTGATAACCAAACTTGGTGATAGGCTATTGATATTAGTCCATGAGATTAGTATTGGGCCTTGGAGGTTATTAAGGTTAGTGAGACACATATATAAAGTCTCTTAACCCAGTTTGTGAGGGGACAGAACACAAGAAAGAAAGAAGAGTACTCAAGAAGACTCTTGACACAAAAGAGAGAAAAGGAGAGAAGAGACAGATTTTCGTCTGGGTTTGTCAAGGCAGGTTTGGAGGGTCAAACGGATCCTGATCGGACTGATATTTTGTGGGAAGTTTCGTCAGTCAGTGGGTTAAAGGTTCACCGAAGGGATTTGGATTCTAACGGTTGGATCTTCTGTTGTCTGGATTTTCGTGAAGCTGGTCGTCACAGTTCTTCAGTGGTGCTGTCTTGAGTGTTTGGTAAATCCGACGGTGAGATCTTCTCTGATTGAGCTGATATTTGGCAGAGGTGTTACTGACTTGTTCATCTTGGATTTGTACGGTGGGATTAGTCTCTGGTTGCCGGAATACTTGTGAGCTGAGGTCGTTTGGTTGCTGCCGGTTTTGAAGCTTTGTGTTGCTCTCTTATTGTTGTTGTTCTTGTGTTGGAGATAGCTCTTTGAAGCTAGTGTCTCTGTTCTGTTCAGGCTGTTGAACAGGGAGGACGTGGTTGTACTCACATACATTTATATAGTGGATTGTTGAGTGGACTACGGTCCCGTGGTTTTTCCTTCTCACATCGAGGAGGTTTTCCACGTTAAAATTGCTTGTCTCATTTTATTATTGCTTATATCAAATCCTGCAACTGTCGAAGTATTCTCCTCTCAGGTTCTCACAAGGTCAGGGGAAACACGACCGCAAAGTTCCGCTGCGCCGTGTCCGTTTCTTATTTCCCAACAGTGTGGGTTCAGAGCTAGCGTGATTTGCTTATCTGATCCCAACAGTTATTTTACATCCAAAACCAATATGCTATGAGAACTCTTTTTGTTTCTCAAGTGTTTGATAACATACGAAGAACAAGTGTTTAAATGATTCTAAGTTATCGTAGCTTCAATAGTTTGTAAGCTTTATTAATGCAAGTTCTTTGAAAAGCAGTATTAGAATTTGGTGGCGACTCAAAAATTGTCTCAAACTAGTTAGGAATCTAGTTAATTCTCGTTAGGTTATGGAGTTGCTAAGCAAATGCGGGCTCGTGTCTTCAGGATACGAGTATCATCTAAATTACCGACTTAGTTTATCTTTTTGTTCATAAGGAAAAAGAAATTTACACTGAACTTTTCTAATTTAGTTAAGAGTTTAAGATTATTTCTTTAATATTAATTTTATTTCATTAATCAATATTAATCCTTAGATATGTTTTAACAGAATTTAACCATAACTTCAGTACTTTGGTAAAAAGTACTGAAGTTGAAATGAAGAGTATAGTATTGGAGACAGCATCGTCTGAAAGTTGTTGTCTTATGTAATAACGGTCGGTCGGGGATGATAGGCTAGTGAAACCATTCCTCGAGTACATTTGCAGAGTGTACTTTGCATGAAGAAGGAAATAATTCAAGGAACTTCAAAATTTGCAGAGTGACATGTACCTCAAAGAACTTCAAATTCAAGTTTTGGCAACAAGGTCAAAAGCAGCAGAGGTTGGCATGCTCCTGAATAAAAATCTGCTCGGCATGCTCTTGAAATAAGAATGTGAACATGGAAAATTAACAACCAAATTTGAACTATGATAACAGAAATGTATGTTGCCTAGTCCAATTTTTTTTCAATCTGAGCAGAGACAAGTAAACAGCTGCATACTTAGCAAAACCTGAAGGGACTACGGCATAGGGACGTTGATAAACTCATACAAGCACGTAAATTTTGGAGACGAAAGCAGTTTCTTGATGGATTTAAATTTCAAATACTGACCTCAAGAGGCAAGAAAATCTTCTAGACCACTGAGAACGCAGATTCTGAAACCACTCCTCGAGTACATAGACCGGAGAGGACTAGATTCTGGAAATACTTACTTTATTAGTTTAACATAGTCGTCTGCAGAATCAAATACTTACTTCATTAGTCTATCACCATTGGCTCTTGCCAACTTAATTATTATCTGTCCAAGAGAAAAAAATGTATAAACAGCTGGAAAGTATGAGACATGTGGTGTGAAAAGAAGTGGGTAGAAGGTGAATCAATGTTTACCAACAGAACTTGGCAGTACGTAGTGAAACAGAGCTACATACAAGTAATACAATGCACATGTTCAAAGGCAATGGAAACAAGTTCCTCATAAAAAGGTTGCGGAGGTAATAAACATGTAAGCAATGTAATAATAGCAGGTTACATTAAACACACACTTATTAGTGACAAGAATATTCCACTTGCTAACAGATTTGGTAACTCAAAACGTTGTTCCTTTACCTAAATAGCCTCCTCCGAATAATAGATAACATATATTTTTTTTGCTTAGAAGGAATCTGAAGATATCTGCCAAACAAAAGCATCTACCTGAATAACAATCAAGAGGGGGTAAAGAGAGATTTTTACCTCTGACTTTCGCAGGAGTAAGAGCATTGAACGTTGCCTGCTAGATACTTTTCATATATTTTGCTGTCCCAAATACTTTTTTATTTATCTTCTATATTTTACAATAACATTTAGAGTCAATGCATTAAAATCTTTATTTAGTTAAGTAGTCCTGTAGCACAAATATTTCGAATAATATGTCGAATAACTGTTCATTGTCAGAGAGAGAGTTGAGAATTGAGATTCAACTAGAGAATAGTATGATTTTTATATGTACGAGGCCAGCCAATCATGGGAACCTCAAAACGTGAGGAGAGTTTTTATTTTCTTAATATTATATATTAACAATGTAAATAACAAATGAATGAACTTTTCCTTTTCTTTCTCTTTCTCACACACTACTAAACCCCTCTCCTATAATCACTACCAGAACCAATAACAAGAAAAAGCTCGCTATACACAATCAAACATGTAACAAAGATATTATCTACTTTCAATAACTCGTCATAGGCCGTTTACCATGAGGATCCGAGCTAGAGCTGGCACCTGCACTTCTAGTGGCGTGACCCCGTGTCGGTGTCCTAGCAGAAACTGGAGTAGCTCTACCTGTTCCAGTTCCACTGTTCGTGTTCAAGTTCGAGCCAAACGAATCTGTACTCGATCCCGTCGTCGACAATGTACCAACCGAGGATGTTCCTGAAGGACGGTGATGCGTTCTACGTCGGTATCTAGACCCCGGGACGCCAGGACGCTCTGGCTCTTCTAGATGTCCTGGTTTTCTCGAGAGAAGCAAAGACACTCTTCTCATAGCTGGTCTCTGGTGAGGGTCGCCTTGTACACATAGCAGTCCGATCTGAACGCAGAGTCTGACTTGGTCTGGATCAGCCGAGGCTGCTATGTCCGGGTCTACCATCTCCATGGTCCTGCCTTTCTTGTACAACCTATATGCCTGTGGAACAGATCATGAATCGGTCAGTGAGCGATTCGAGAGTAGACAAACGAGTAAACAGGACTAGAGAGAGGCTTACCCATTCGAGAAGAGTTTGGTCAGCGTGTTTCAGACTAAAACTGGAGTTCTTTTGCCCACTGATGAGCTCAAGAACCACAACACCAAAGCTGAACACGTCTGCTTTTACCGATAGAGCACCGTGCATTACATACTCAGGCGCCATGTAACCACTACGCATTACAGAAAAGTAAAAAAGCAGTGAGCATTTGTGGATTTAAACTTTTGAAGGGATAAGTAGTGATAGAGAGCAATGCATACTTGGTTCCAGCGACGCGAGTGTTGACGTGCGTTGCGTCCTCCTGAAAGAGCCTAGCCATCCCAAAATCAGCAATCTTGGGAACCCACTTCTCATCGAGCAAAATGTTGCCAGCCTTGATGTCTCTGTGGATAATGCAGTTAGGCGCGTCTTCATGGAGATAGAGCAGTCCTCGAGCAACGCCTGTTATGATCTCAAACCTCTGCTTCCAGTCTATCTCCGATCTTCTGTTAGACTCTGCATCCAAATGGACCACGTGTTAACTAATAAACGTCTCATAGTTAGGTAACGACGAGAGAAAAGAACTTACTGAAGAGGACTTTGTCAAGGCTTTCGTTAGCGACGTACTCGTAGACCAAGAGCTTATCCTCACCGTGAGTGCAATAGCCCCAGAGGTTAACGACATTACGATGCTGGACTTTAGCTAACAACTTGGCCTCGTTAACAAACTCTCTCTTCCCTTGCCTTGAGGCCTGAGATAGCTTCTTCACTGCTATGTCTCTCCCGTCAGGTAACCTTCCCTATTGCACAGAGGGTTTAACCTCATCAGCTAAACTAACCCTAAAGAAGGAAACTTTTGATCTGAGGTTTAGTGGGGTTTACCTTGAAGACGGGTCCGAATCCACCTTCGCCGAGCTTGTGGGTCGGGTTGAAATCCTTGGTAGCGGAGACTAGGACTTGAAAGGGGAAGACTTTCTGCTCGAGAGCAGCGATTCTCTCGATATCGTCTTCAATACCTTTGGAAGAAGAAGAAGTGAGTCGATTTAGAAAAACCCTTTGCCCTAAAAAGAATGAGAATTATTACCTCGATTGGAGCTGCGTTTGAAGGGTTTGATGATGTTCTGGAAGAAATTCATGGACTTGGTCATGCCCAGATCACTCTTGTGAGAGTTCCTTGTGACCATCCCATGGAAAGCTATTGTGAACTGAAGAAGAAAGATCGAAGAAGAAGACAAGAGGATGCTAGAATCGGATCTTCAGGAGGATTCGATTGGGTTTTTCTTCGCTGTAGTCGCGGAAGATCAGATTGTGATTGAAGAAGAAGAAGAAAGAAGAAGAAAGCGTGTTTAGATTTGTCTCTGTAAATTTTGGTTTTATGTGAGGAAGAGTGCGCGGAAGGGACGATAGAGACAAAAGTCAGAGATGTATTCGTGTTTTTTTAAGTCTTTGTTTCAACCACATTTTTTCATTTCTTTATTTTTAAACGCGGTCATATTATTTTATTTTATATCACTAAAAGTTCAAGATTTCTTTATTCTATTTTTTAAAATTACGAGTTGATAAAAAAAATTATGAGAACAAGCATGTAAATTAGTGAGAATTAGTCTTATTCTTTTTTTTTGTCGACATGTAAATTAGTCTTATTCATATAGCATGATATAAAGTTTCAGGAGCTGAAATACATTTTTAAAATTTAACTGGTTAAATTATCCATTTTTAATATATAGCCGTTTACCGTGCGAGTATCCGAATTCAAAAAGATATGTACATTCCTGACGAAAAGAAAATTTTTACTTCGTTTTTTTTCTCCTTTCCATTTTTCTATATTTGTTAAGGGTCTTAAAGACGTCTGCAACCGATGGAAAAGCTGAGTGAGAAGTTCTGTTTCAAACGGTTGTAGATATTAGTAGAATAATCAGCGAGTTAAGACAGGATATGAAAAAGAAAAATGATAGTTTTATGTAGTGTAACCTGTCCGGTAAGTAACTAACGACGTTGTTAATTAATATAATCACAAGATAGGAGTAAACTGTAAGGTCCAGGAAGGTGCCACCCCTGCATTTATAAAGCCACCTACCTTGACCAAACCTTCATAAACCAAAGCGCTCAACTTATTCAACTCTCGAACTCTTTTTCTTTTCCTTTAGACAAAACTTTAAACATAACCCTAATCTTATGACAAATCAGATTAAGCCCACTTAATTTAATTACTTAATCATAAATTCATTAATACTCCTACACCAAAAAATATTACCGAATCTCAGCAAAGATGAATTATGCAGTTCATTTTTTTGCATGAGATCAGAGCTGATCCTGGATATAAACAAAAGAATCATGGAACTAGAGTCTTGCATATGTTTATTTATTTTAGGGACCAAAATATAACTGAAAACTTTGGTAACTATTCTGATACTGTTTTAAACGAATCATGGGCCTAGAATTTTCAAGGAGCATGCACGTTTTAGTCCTTCACCCAAGTACAGTACAAGCCGGTGTATATTTTTCTTTATGTCAAATGACTCAAATCTAGTGTTCGGTTTCTAATCTGAGTGCAATTGGATTACTAATTTTGGAATAAAATTTTATAGAATGATTTATTCTTACAGATCTTTTAAAAAGTTATCATTTAAATATAATTAAAAAAAATCTTATTCCAATGATTTTTTTTGTGTGGAATATATTGAATAAAAATAATGTAGTTAATAGTTATAGAATATTCATAATTAAAAAAACTCACGAATAAAATAGAATAAGATAAAATGAAATTCTACTTTTATTTCATAATTTGTTTTATCCCATTTGTTTGTATTTTATTTATTTAGTTGAATTTATTATATTATTATTTTTTAAATAATTACCGGTTATAGCCTTTGTGTTTTACAGTGACCAGAAATAAAATATTTACTATATGACATCATTGACGATGACGCTAGAAAGTAAAAATAGATCATCAGTTGGCATAAAAAAAACATGACCCAAGAGTCAAGACGCGTTTCTCTTGACTTTATTCGTTCGGTCAAGTCCTGCTAATGTGTACCCTTTATTTTATTTTGTTGCTCCTTCTTGTAACTTAGTACCATCTTTTTGTTAGTTTAGATTCGAGTAATAGGACTCCCTTTTGGGTAACGAATAATAGCCATTCACTGATTCACATGTTATATATTGCTTATAAAACTATATTCTAAATAGACAAATTCTCTAGATGATTTTTCTTGACAACAGCTCTTTTCTCTCTCTGGTCAAAGTGATTAGATACATTGTATATCCTATTTTCAAAGGTAATCATTAATTATAGTGGGAAGTAGACAAGTGATACGCCCTAGCGAGTAAAATGCTCAGCTATCGTACAATCCCATAAAAATCTAGGTTCGAAAGCTGTGTGTTATAGTACAGTAAAGAAATATATGCTCACTGGGTCAATGTAAAAAGACAAACGAACAATTGAAAACTTTTAGGTCGTGAAAAAGTTATGATGCACGCATCCACCAAAGGAAGATGCAACAATTATCAATGAAATCATTAAATATAACTTGAACATTACGCGGCATTTATGTTAGATGTCTTTGTCACATCTGTACGCTAAAACTAAAATAAAGCTAATGTATTGTATCCATAACTAATAATAAGAGTGTATTCAAACGTACCTCACACGTATCTATTAAAAATTATATTCGATCGCAAGTCATAACTGATAACAGAACTATACACATAATCTTGATCTCTTCAGTCATATAAATTTGGAGTTACAAGTTTTTAGCTTTGTCACTATTTTGTCCCCAAAATGTTCCGTTTACAAGCTGGATTAATGCCATTATAGAAGCATCTTTCGACCAATTAACTTTAATGGCCAGGGCTGTCAGAAGGAGGTCAAGATATATCTAAGTGAACATCAATAGAAGCTTTTGAAAACTCGTACAGACTAGTCTAGATCAGAGATTTCTTTTTAATTCAGTTTTACTGCATATGATGTCCGATATATTCTGTTATTCCGTTCGAAACTGATAAATTTGGGGTGAAGTCAGTACGATTCTTTGTTAGGGACCTTAGGGTAGACCTCTCTGAACCAAAACTCAAAACTAATAAAAACTCAATGGCTTCGAGGACTTTGCCACTAACCAAAAACTAACTTGATCGACATTCTATTGTTATTTCACATTTTCTTTATCATTTCTTATAACTACATAGTATTTTTGCTAAAACCATATTCGATTAAAAGGAAATCGTAGGGGGCACTCTAAATTTTGTTAATATAATTGTAGGGGAATCTTCGAAAGAGTCGAAGGGTACAATATATCAAACCATATGCACACAGCACACGCTCATTTGATTATTTTTGGGTGTATGTATGTGTTTTCAACTCATTTAAATTGTTTTTGTTCTTTCCAGTCTCCATCATGTTCTTTTTTATCGACTTGTATTTATTTCTAAATATAAACCATAACGCGGTTCAAAAAAAACTTGTAGGATAGTCTTTGAAAGAGTCGTAAGGTACAGTATCACACCAAATCAAGCATACACTTTTTTTTATTTTGTGTTTTTTCAACGTACATGGCATGCTGACCAGTCAAATTATATGATGGTAGAAGAAAAGATTAGCTTTCAAGTAAAACCGACCAAACGTAATATTCTCAATTATTTTTCACGTGAACAAGAATATGCCTGGTTTCTCAGAAATTTCGAGTCGAGTTTATCCGCTAAAGCCCATTTAAACAGGCCGATATACTAGTACATCTGTTGTGTGACTTGGGTCAATTACTTGATAGGTACACAATCCAGGTGGGAACATGGGTCATAATCAGGCTCCCTTTCAAAATATGTTTAACACCAATCAAGTTATGGAATGCACCGTAGTCAAAATTTCTGGTTGTTTCTGTTTTTTCTTTAAATATAGCTAACAAGGAAAGGAAGCAGAGAAATGGTTTTCGGTATACATACAATACAGCCAATCAAAGTCTGATTAGTTTCGTTAAGGCTAGCTACATTAACTAAACAAATACAGATAAACCAACATTTTAACATATGCTCACAAAGTTAAAAAAAAAACAAATATGCAAGATTACGTTATTATTTCAATTTTGATATACAATCTTCTTATATTATTTAGACCTTCTATAGAGTGGATCCTTTTATATATATCAAAAGGGATGCACTTTTTTACATCTTTTGAATCATTGTGGCTCGTTGGTTCATTAGAACATGCATTTTAATTATGCAACCAATATATTATGTAACCAATAATGTGATGGAGCATATAATAAATATATGTGGAAATAAAATCTAGGCATGTAAGTATAATAAATAGACAATGTGTAGAGGAAGGTTGTGCGCATAATTAAGTGCACATGAGCGTTTGAGCTTTAAGAGGATCAATCGCCGAAAGTCGCACATTTCGATCTCTCACTTATTTTAGAAATTAAAGTACAAACCATACTTTCTTCTTCATCCACCATAAAGGTTCTCGCTTTAGAAACTTATTTATACATTTATATTACGGTCAGAAACTGGTGCGACTCTAAATGATCTAAAATCTAAAGCAACCAATCTTTTGGTGATTTCAGCAGACGTTTGAAGAATCTCTTAACTGTCATATTATTTGGGTTAGCTGGATAGCTAGTTGTCATATAAGATCACCTGTTTAAAGATTTTATGTTATTTATATAGTTCAAGAATGTTTAGAATATTATATATAGTGAGTTATATATTTATATATACTCCGTTTGTCTTTGAATGAAACTGGCATAATAAAGAATCATATATATACAGCGCTAACTATAAGAAACAAGTATAGAGCTAGTGATCATCAATAGCGACCAGATACATGTCTTGTTGTTTGTGTTTGAAGTTTCTAGTGACCAACAACACTAACTAAACCTTATAACGTTACTTCTGTAATATATTGATGATAAGTTTCGGACACTAGCGACTAGAAATTCTAACCATTTATCTATTTTTAGCGGTTTGAAATTTTGAAATGACTAGTAGTAGTTGAACCTTGTCACTGTTACCATCGACTACAAAACAAACATAGTTTAGTCGCTTACACTTCCAACCTGAGAGAGAGTTAACTTTTGACAGAGACGCAAGGCGGATGGATGTATGAAATGCAACATAGACTGAGACCTAAGGCGGACCCCCCCTGGAAACTTTTGTGAGGTTGTCTAAGCTTTTTTACATACGTATAAATTTAAAACTGATCACTAAATACAGTATGTGTATACATATATTTTGTGTGTGTATGTGAATCAATAAAGAAAGACGTACTTGTTTTTGTTTAAAGCCAACGTCTTATATTTATATGTAGTTTGTTGATTTTCTACCAACCAAATTAACATATTGCTTAGAACCCAATCCATGCCAAGTCGATCCTAGAATAACTTGCATTACAAATTACAACCACTTGTCTAAACATACAGTTTTAAATATGCACAAATAAAAACAATACAAAAGGTAATTAATACGAAGAAATTCGAGAGTAGATTGATACAAAGGACAGGTCTTATGCAAAGCGAGTTACATGAGTAATTGCTACCAAGTTACAATCCAAAAGAAAACAAATGAAGAGGTTACTTACCCCACCTATAAAACAGTGATTCAAAACTCACCCGGAAAGTTCCTAAATGTTCTGAAAAGTCCAATAAAACAAAACCATTATGTACATTGGAGCTGGCATCTTTGTTGAAATCATTCCAAGCTCTGCCACAAACATCCAAGAGATTGACAGCTTGCCCTTTGGCCTTTTTAATAGCAATATCTCACCTTACTACTCGCTACACTACACACAGATACACTCATCATTCTACCTTTTTTTCTATTACCACTCATAAAGACAAATAAAAAAAGTGAAAAATTATGCTCACACTCCTCTCTTTTTATATAGTAAATCTTCACTTTTTATAATAAAAACCAAAAAATTGAATTAAAACAAATGAAAAGACTGACATTCTCATCTGACACAACATAAGAGAATCAGATTGATATTCTATCCGAGACTTTTATGCCATTTTCTTCTTCTCCATCTAGACCTTTTCTTGTTGTTCCTTACCTCCCAAGCAACAAAGTCACTCCCTAACCTTATTACAAACAAGAAAATTGATTCTTCTTTATAACATTTCTTTTTACAATCAGCTAGTTTAAGAAGGGGTTAGAGGAAAAGAAAACCAGAGATTAAGTACCTGTATGATTTGTTCTCTTCATGCCACCACATGCATAAGAGTGAACTCAAACTCAAACCCAAACCCAAACTCAATAACTCATGTCTTCATTTTCTCTTACACGAATTAGATCAATATTCTTGAGATCACGTAGATGTTGAAGAATCTCATGGAGAAGATGAACACCCTTGTCCCCTTTCTTCAATGAGCCAACACAATGTCTCAAGAACTCTCTATCCGCCTCCAAAGCTTCTAGTCTCTCGTATAGCTCATCCACTTCTTCCTCCACATTAACAATCTCACCTTTCTCCGATTCATCAACCCCGTTCTCATAGTGGTCTCCGTTCCCAATCTCTCCATCCACTGCATCAAAGAGAGGAAGTAGTCTCTTTGACTTGAGGACTCTATGCTTCCCATTGGTCTCCTTTTCATGAACATGCCCGTTTCCATTGATGCTACCATTACTCTCAAACGTTTTAGCTTCTTCTTCATCGTCTTCTTCATCGTTCAAAGCTGTGAGTTTCTCTTCAAGAAACTTCAACCTCCCAAGAATAGAAAGCCTCTCTCCTTCGTAATCATCTAAACACTCATCAAGACGAAGCACAACATCAACGGGAGTGTTCTCCATCTCACTCTCTCCTTCAACGCTCTTATGCCCAAACTCTCCGTTGTTCTCATCTGAACCCTCATTGTTTCTATACGAATCAACGGAGGAGTCTCTCATTCTCCTCATCATCATCCCCATCCTCTCTTTAGCCTCATACTCCTCCAATCTCTTTCTACAGACCTCTAGCTCCTTCTCCAGCTCTGCAATCTCCTTCTCTCGTTTCACGATGACTTCGTTTAATAGCTGCAAGGCTTCTTGATCGAACTCTGACTGCTCCTCCATCATCCTCTGGTACTGCAGCGCCTCCATCTGCATCGCGGCTTTCTCCTCGTGTAATCGATTGATCATCGCCATTGTTTCGTTGGCTGCGGTGGCGGACGCGCTCCTCTCTTCCTCCAGCTCCTCGTATAGAGCGTTGAGAGCCTTTCGCTCTTCTTCTAACTCCGACTTCAGCTTGGCCACGGTGAGTGATCCTTCAAGGTTGGGTTCTGGTTCTGTTCGATCTAGTTGAAACATAGCGTTGTGTAGACAGTTTGAAGTTTCGAGAAGCCGCTCTTTGTTGGCGTGTAAGACAGGTCTCCTTGTCTCGATATCAACTGTTCTGAACTCCAACGTGTCGTTACCATGATCATTGTCGTCGTCGTCGTTGTTGTCTTGAGGAATGATGAGTTGGCGGGATTGGTCATCTCCGACTTGCTCGTGATCAGGAATCTCTGTTCCTATTGAAACGTCTGCGTCTGTTTCTTCGTCGTCGGTCTGCGTTTGCAATGACTCATCATCTGTCGGAGAATCTGCGATATAATTAGTATTAAAAAAAACATTAAACTCAAAGACTCATTAGGACAAGAAGAAGAGTTGCAAGTGTTTTGTAATAATTTTAAACAAAGCACACCTTGTTTCGTCTCAGCCTCGTCCTGTTTTGATTCTCCCGGCAAGGGAACCGCCTCGTCTGAAGATAACCCCACGTCTTCCTCCGCCGTCGCCGCCGCCGTTGCCGCGAAGTCAGGTTCGGATTGTTGTTGTTGATCAGGACAAACAAACATTAACAAATCACCTTGAGTCGTCTCAGCGTTCTCCGGTTCCGATTCTCCCGGCGAGGGAAACGTGGAAGATAATCCCACGTCTTCCACCTCCCCTGCCGCCGCCGCCGCCGCGGAGAAGTCAGGTTCAGGTTGTTGTTGTTGATCAGGACAAACAGACATTAACAAATCACCTTGATTTGTTTCAGCCTCTTCATGTTTCGATAACGCGGAGATCTCGTCGGAAGATAACCTCACGTCTTCCTCCGCCGCCGCCGCCGTGAAATCAGGTTCGGCGCCGAAATCGAGGATAAAGTCACCGTTAACGTCGGAGATCTCTCGGACTTCCTCGCTCGGTTTGTAGAATTCTTCGACAGGAATCAAATGGCAGTCCTGGTCGTCAATGTAGAACTCTAGGTTCGTCGCCGGCGCAGGTTTATCCTCCGTAGCTAGATCCACTCTGTTTTCTTCTTCTTCTTCTTCCTCCTTCTCCGTTACAATAACTTCTCTGTTACAGTCGAAACTCGATACAAAGCAAGAGAACTCATCATCATCATCAACAATCTTCTCCTCTGTTTCTTCTTCATCAATAACCTTCTCCTCTGTTTCTTCTTCTTCTTCTTCATCAACAACCTTCTCCTCTGTTTCTTGTTCATTTCGTTCCTGAGAATCAATCAAATGCTTGGATCCTACGTGTTCCTCCAAGACGAAGATAGATCGGGACCGTTCGGTGAAAAGCCGACCATTGTGAACCTGAACATCATCTCCGATCAGATTCGCCGTAAAGCTATAACCTTTATCATCCCTCAGATCAGGCTCGATCGGAGCACAAGAGACCAACTCCTCAGGGAACACAACAAAGGACTCATCGGAGCCTTTGGATTCAGAAAGAGGTTTCGAGGGAACTGTAGAAATCTCGAGGGCGTGAACGTGATCACCGCAGAGGAGATCTCTGTGGGAAGGAGATTTCCCTGAGGGGTCGAAGAACCGATCGAGTCTACAGCAGAGGAGGCAAGGTCGCTTGAGGCCGAAGTAATCAGCGAATCTGAGGATGAAATAAGAGAAGAGAGAGTTGAGGAGGATGAAAGAGATGAGAGTCCACTCGAGGAAAGCGTAGACGAGGACGAGAGTGATCCGGTTGGTTTTGCGGTGGATCAAGGTCGCGAATCTGTTGGCCGCCATAGACGAAGAGTAAATGGAGCAAATATTTACAGAGAGAGAGAGAGAATGCGTGTGGGACGGTGTTGTGGGAAGAACAGAGAAAGACTTGTCAGCTTTAAGTAAGTTTTAGTCCGAGGCTCGGACCGACCGTAGACGTTTTTTTAGAAAAAAATATTTTTTTAGTTGAATTTTAATTTGACAAGCAAAAAAAATGCGTATATTCTCAACAAAAAAATGGAAAATGGAGTATATACAAAGAAGTCAAGGATAATTAAAGTTTTAGGTTAGGCAAAGAGATTATTATCATGTTTATTAAACACTAAAAACAAAGTGTGAAATGGTATTTAGTTTTATAATATGCTAAAAACCAAACTATTTCGTTAAAATGTTATTAATTTATGGTTGACTAAGACATTGGGGTTTTTTTTACACCTTGTTTTGGATTTTAGTTTTTACGAATTTTATTTTCCAAAATGCGGTCACAATTTCTTTTTCTATTTTTTTCAATCCATGTCTATTTTGATACTGTAGGTCATTTTCAGTATTTATTTCTCTTAAATAGTGTATTAAACTATACAATAGTTTCCAAAAGCTTGTATCAGAATTATTATTTTCACAATTTTTTTGTAAATAAATACAGATAAATATATTTAGAATATTTAAATTCTCAATAATTGATCCAGACAATAAATTTTGAAATATACTATAAGAAGCGAGCGGGTTGTTTAGGGTCGGAGGCAAGTGGATTAGTGTAGCGGAAAGCTATTGGTTTACGATTTTTTTTGTCGTCAAGCTACTGATTTTATAATTACATTGATCGTGACGCAATCATACTGTTGAAAATTTATTTTAGTTTTGTTAAACTTTGTAAGCAAAAGAAATATAATTAAGTAAAAATATTTAAAAGAAATAAACAGGTTTGCCACGTGGTTTGTATGACCCCGCCACTATTTTCTTTCGCTTTGGCGAAAAAAAGCAGACCCATACCCGTGACCCACATGCGCGGAGAGGACCCATGCTTTTAAAACTTCGGATTTCACATTTTCAATGGGATGGGCACTTCGGTTTAATTTCAAATTTGGTTTATCTGCTTATTAAACCATCCGGTTTGACAAAAACTCTTAATCCATTGGATTTCTAGAGTATGCATATGCTTGGTTTTGTTTGATTCGGTTCTGTCAAAATATTTTGCCCACTTAATTCAAATAATCAAATTCTTGAAGCCACGAATTATGAGATCTTTCTTGTATACTTTCTATTAAGACATACTATATAATTTTCACAGTAGAATTTAGAAAACATATGATGCATTATTGTAGAGATTTTTTACTCAATTCGTTCTTTCTCTATGTATTAAAATGATGGTTTGAAAGTAAGAAAAAACCAACATTTTTGTTAGTCGTACAATGGATTGAATATGGTAATTTGAAACTGCGTAATAATATTTGCTTTAGTTTCCTTTTATTTAACATCACTTTACTTTTTATTTTTTTGACCAGTATTAATAGGCCCCTCACCGTGAGGAAAAATCAAAAGGAGGACAAGATATGAAGCCCAGCCACTGTTACAACTACGACCAAAAGGCCACCACGATAATTTTTACTAAGTCGGACGTATTATTTTGTTGATCGAATAGTATGATCTCGAGTTATTCACTCGCTTAGATCTATACTAATACTACTGCGGTATTGATACAGGTTCCGACTGTTTATAAGTTATATCATTTGTATCTCTAAAACATAATTGAACTGCAGCGGTTTAGCTATGGATTTACAGTTCATAAAAATATGTTATTTATTTATAAAGAAAATAAGAACATCGCCAAGGAAAAAAATAACAAAAATGAAAAAAAATAAAAGTCTAAAAAACATTTTTATCCAAACAATTTTTTAAAAAATTGTAGACATTTTGATACCTTTTATTTTTATTGATTACTAAAGTCATATTATATTGGTAATTTTGTAGAGAATTCAATAATAATGCTCGAAGTGACAAAAAGGGAAATAAATAAAAAAGAAAGAAAAAACTAAAACGCCTTAGCATGGTTAATAAAGAAATTGGCGTTAACAAGTTCAAAAAAATTGGTGTTACAGAAAATTAAAGTAGACAGTATTTGTGTATTTATAGCCAATAGCCAGAAATGCATAAACAATTACATTTGTAATGTGTCTCAAGTGTCAACAATGTAATTAAAATTAGGAATGGAAGGAGAAAAAAAATAGTACATGGACCGGTCTAACATTATGTGCCACTGTTTTTTTAATAAAAATCCACATCAACCAAACCTAATTAATTTTGGTTAGAGCGTGTCCATTTTATATACAATATTGAAGGGACATTTCAACATTGTGATGTATGTTATTTTATTATTATTCTGTTAGTTAGCGGAATGGTTCACATTGACATACAAATTCTGACTTTTTCGAAACACATTCTAAATATATAAATCTTTGATTTGAGCTTGTGACCTTGCCAAATATACTCGCGTGTTAACGAAGAGATAATCATCACCAAATGTATGATATTGATAAGTATCCAAATCATTAATATTTAACGGTCCAGTATATCTACTTAAGTTGTTGTCGGAATTAAATTAAATCTAAAAGAGCGTTATTAACCAGAAATCAGTGATGAATATATTCTACTAATACTGGAAATATATACGTTAGGATAATTTTGTGATTTCAATTTCATAATCCAACAAAATAATTTCATGAATGGAAAGGTGCCATGTGGTGTGGGTGTGGCTCATACAAAGTCTAATGACAGGTCACTCCAACCTCACTGTTTTTCTTTTCCTAATATTTTTCAACGTTAGAGTGATTAAATTTTCATTTTTTAATTAACCTCTCTATAATTTCCAGATTCTAAGCTAACTATGTATAAAGGTACATGCGGTCATACTTTCACATCATCTCTTGGTCTTTTGGTTGATTGATGTATAGATTAATTTCAGGGGGAGAATAAACATGTTCTAATGAAGATGCGAACAGTTCCTAAGAAAATATGTATTTAATGGTAATCAACTTATGAACTCGACCAATTAAAGACAATATTGAACTATTACTAGCAAATGTTTTTATGCTGCATATTTATTTTAGTTTATCATTAAAAAGATGAAAGAAGAAACGACCACAATGATTAACATTCGTCGGCTGAATCAATATCGTGATTATAAATAAATTTAAAATGGTGGCGGGGTTTTGCAGCCTAAGCTTTTAGGTCAAGGCTTTTGACATGTGATTAACTTTCTGCAACAGTTATGGCGCTCACTAATCCCACAAAAAAAGGAGAAAAACTATTTCGACACTCACTTAGGATTCTGAAAGATGTGAAAACTTAGAAAACTCACTTGTCGCTTCTATGAAAAAGTGTGTTGTCGTAACACTTTATTTGAGAAAGGGATCAAATGTAATTGTAAGGATCAACGTTTATTGGCTGCCAAAAATGAAAGGTATTTTTTCTTTCTTTTGATGATCATAGTACTATTGATCTATATTAATAGATAGATCTTAGACAAATGGTATGGGAGTAAATATAGAGGTACCATACTACAACAAAGTAAAAATATAAAAGGAAATAACTAAAAACATAAACAATACATATGATATTTTTAAAGAAATAGTGGAAAGAGTAAAAATGGTGAGAGCAATGATGTTGAATTATAAGAGCTGTTGGAGAGAGGTGGGGGATCCAGTGGTCTCTCTTTCAATACTATTAAAAAGCATTCTCTAATAATTCTTATTATTAATGTTGCAACAATAAATAGAAAAAGTCTTTAGAGAAACATCACACTGAATAAAAACACTCACTTTATTAAATTTGGGGATTTCCAATTTGAAATCTTGAAATCTTGAAATTGCAGTTTCAAAGATGTTATTTCCGCTACTAACTAGCTTTTGGGGTTCAAACACAACAGGTAAAACTCTTTTATGTACAGAGGAATAGAATCATGCAAATCCAAAAACTAAACAAAAATAATGCAATAGTAGAAACAAAGCATGTTGTTCATAATGGGAGATTCATGTCTTGTTAGCCAACTTCAACATCCTGGTAACATGGAGACATTCAAATGTCTCAGTCTGTGATTCTGTGTCTATCCTGTGAAGAACATTAAGGGTCCATGAGTTTTGTCTGGTCGAAGGATTCTGCTTCCATGAGTTTTGTCACTAGCCTTTGATGCTATCGAAGTTAACACTACTAAACCAGCTTCTTCTAGTTCAATCAAGAGTTACATGTTTCTACAAGTCGTCAGCTTCAGTCTCAGTCTCTGCACATCAAGGACACTCTTCTCTGTAATGAAAATGAGATTAACCATAGCTTATAAGCAATCGTTATAACTTTGAAATCACAAGGAAAGAGAAAATATAACTAATTATTCTTCAGAAAATCATTAAACATGTGACATCTTCAGGATCAAGGGATTAATTCTTGATAACAGAACTTGGAATACACGTGGGATTTGGGATGAGATTTGTTGTTTTTATTTCATTTTCTGGATATAATATACAACTACATATGCTAAAAGCCTAAAACAAAAACGTGGGACCCTCTTTTGACACGTGGAATTTATGGGATTCAAAAGAAAATAATCCAAAGCTGTTGGAAGCTGCTAATAACTCTATGCCATTAGAACCAATCCCAAGAGATAAGGAAACTTCACTAGACAGAACACATAGAGATGAGCCGTTGCTGCTCTCTTGGGCTCTGTGCCCCTAATCCTTTGTACTCTCTATCTTCCAGGCCTCGCACTCGCAGCGTCAGAGCTCCTCTCTGTATTACATCTCACACCAAACCCAACTCTAACACCGACTCTCTTCCTCATGTAAGACTCCCTTCCAACTTATGTTGATTACTAGATGATTCTGCTCCTTGGGAATTGACATTTATTGTTCAACACAGTATGTTGCCAAGATGAGAGCAAAGGCCGATGACTTCTTTGGAGCAAATAAGACAATCTTTGCAACTCAACTCGGTGCAGTTTTTGCCACGGTAAGAACAAATGAGACTAAAAGAAAGAAATGATGGTAATAGAAAACTTCTTAGTTCTTTGCAGATTGATCATCCGGCATTGGCAATAACAGGAGTCAACCACGAGCAGGAACTAAGCAGCATTGTGCTCGATATCGGGATCATATCGGTTTGGTACTTCCTCGTAATGCCTGTAAGTTTGAGACAGAGACCATTGTAATGTTTCCAACGATTTAAACGATTCATGTTAATGGGCTTATATACTATGATTGTTTAGCCAATCATCATGAACTGGCTGAGAGTAAGATGGTACAGAAGGAAGTTCTTTGAGATGTATTTACAGTTCATGTTCGTCTTCATGTTCTTTCCTGGGTAAGTTTCACTAGCTGCCACCATTCGCACTGGTGATGCTTAATGTCTCTAGTCCTTATTATATAACCTTGCAGGCTACTGTTATGGGCACCATTTCTCAACTTCAGAAAGTTCCCAAGAGATCCATCTATGAAGTATCCTTGGGACAAACCAAAAGACCCTTCCACTATCAAGAACGGTTACCTCAAGTACCCATTTGCAAAGCCAGAAGACTACGACTATTAAGATGATTGTGAATGTATATACACTCATTAGTCAAATAAATCAACTTGTGCAGGCTCTTTTTTTACTCGAGGCATATAATAAAAAAGAAATAACTTTATTGTCATTTATGGAAAAAAAAAGATGGAAAGAAACAAAATTATCTTTTTTATCAAAAAGAAACAAAATTGTCTTTTGACTCAAATTTAAACAGTCTACAATCAGAGTTAACCTCTGGTTATCATCCTCAGGTTGTTTTTGTTTCTCTCCTCTCTTAATTATTAAAAGCTGTAATGACTGGATTATAGTATTGGTGCATCTCCAATGAGTCCACCAGGCTCTTCAGCTCGGACGTCGCCTCAGGGTTGGAAGACAGAACAGCTGCGGCAGCTGCTAAAACCACAACAGTAATGGCTGTTCCTTTGAGGCAGCCACTTCCACGGGAGAGTCTCCCTGATATCACTTTGCAGGACTTGTCAGCTTCTTTTTATGGAGAACCTTTGCCTCTTCCTTCAGTGATTGCTTCCTCGTTCTAAAAACATCAAAGGCAAGGTCAGAGCTGATATTACGTACAAATGGAGGGTGACATTAGCTAGAGGCATTGTTACCTTAAGCCTGAAGCTCTTCATAGTTCGATTGAGAGCAGCAGTATTACTCGGTGATTCTGATAGCTTGAGGGAATGCTCCTTCCATTCCTCTACAAGCCTTTTAAGAAGAGCAACACTAGCTTCAAGATTCTCCTTATAGAGACTGTCCCAATGCTTACAGCAGTCAACGTTTTGGGTTAAGGCCCATATAGCGATTGCTGTAGCTTCCTTGATTTTATAAAATTTTTATAAATGTATTTATAATCTTTTATAAATTTTTTTGGTTTGTGAGAATACTCGATTTTGTGGTTTTTGTGAGAATACTCAATTTTCATTTTGAAGGAAAATTTAATTTTTTTTGTTTTAGTGGGAAAATTTATTTTTTTCGATTTTAGCAGAAAATTCAATTTTGTGGTTTTTACTTTTTAGAAAAAACTCGATTTTCAGTTTTAGCGTAAAAGTTCGATTTTGCAGTTGTATAAAAATTGTTTGAAGCAAAATAAATGGGTTAAGCCCTATAAACTTCAGAACCAATTTTTGGTAACAGGTTAGGCTAACCTGTTAGGTTGAGCCAATATTAACATCCCTAAGTACTGAACACCATGAAGTCGTATCTTTACGAGTATTCTTTAGTGCAAGACATTACCCACAACACTTATAATTAGTAGGAGTACACAACTAATAATAATTGTTTCGCTTTCCTCTACAGACCTTTCTTGGGTCTGGCTTTGAGTTGACTTTTGTTACGTAACGAGTGGATTTTCATAGCCAGTGATTTGTCAATGGCTTTAAGTATATGCAGCTTCCAGTCGTGGGGACACGAAACAATAGCGCAATCCGGTTTGAGAACATTTTAAATAGCGTTTAAACAGGGAAATAAGTTTAGATCATACAAGTTATGATATAAAAAGTTTAGATCATACAAGTTGTGTTCCAGAAAAAAAAAAAAGTTTAGATCATACAAGTTGCTGGAAGTGACTAAGACATGTTATGATATATTAACCATTGGGAATTTGCAGTGGAGAAGACAGACCCAAGAGATTGATGATGGTGGGGGAAGAAATTAACCTTAGGAAGGGAGACGAAGGCATTGAAAGTCAACTTGTTTTTGACGTGGGAAGAGCTAGTTTTTTGTTTGCTGATGTGTCTCACTGTTATTGGTTAGAATATTTCTGTCTACGTGGGGACTTCAAATTTAAAGATTTTCTTGTGCTTCCCCTGGGTCAATCAATCTCCTTGTCTGATTTTCAACCCCGAGAGAGAGAGAGAGAGACAGAACAGAACCATCTAAGAAAAAGCGAACAACTTTTAAAAATGGATCAGATCGAATCTGCGGAGTACAACGGCTTCGAGATCTCCAACGGCCACGTCGACCACGGCTGGAAGAAAGTCGTCTACCCGAAACGCAACCGCAAGCAGAAACCCGCCGATCAAACGGCGACTAACGGCGGCAAAAATGCAGCTAACGGCGATAACGTGTTCCGTTCGCTGGAGGAGCAAGCCGAGGATCGGAGGAAACGGATCCTCGCGGCGAAGATGGCTGTTTCGGATTCGGATGAGGACGAGTCGAGATCTAAACGCCGATCCAACGGTTACGGTTTCGACGACAGCGAGGACGAGATCGCGGCGAGGAAGGAGGCGGAGGAGAATGTGAAGGCGGAGGAGGAGGCTAAGAAGAAGAAGGCGAAGGCGAAGAAGGAGAAGAAGCCGAAAGTATCGTTGCCTGAAGCTGCGGCGAAGATCGATCCGTCGAATCTCGAAGCTTTCCTCATCGAAGCATCGGTAAGAGTTCATCATGCAAAAACCCAGTTGATCAAAATTCAAACTTTTAGTTGAGTTCTGATCTGAAATCGAAAACCCACAAATAAAAATTCAAACTTTATATTGTTTGGTTTGGTTTGGTGATAGGAATCGTATGCGAGTCAGCCGGAGATTCAGCTGATGAGATTTGCTGATTACTTTGGGAGAGCGCTCTCCGGAGTGTCTTCTGTGCTGTTTCCTTGGGTTAAGATGTTCAAGGAGTCTCCTTTGTCCAAACTCATCGATGTAATAAGCTTACGTGTTTTTTTTTGTTATTGTGATCGGTGTCTAGGTTCGTAAAGCTAACACCTTTGATGCCAACAGGTTCCGTTGTCTCATGTTCCTGAACCGGTTTACAAAACATCAGTTGATTGGATCAACCAACGTCCTATTGAAGCTCTTGGATCCTTTGTGTTGTGGGCGTTTGATTGTATTCTTACGGATTTGGCAGCGCATCAAGTAGGAGGTGGTAAAGGTGGGAAGAAAGGTGCTCAACAACAGCATACTTCTTCCAAGTCTCAGGTAAATGTATTTTTGTAAAACTTTTTTCTGGATCCTTGATTGATGAATCTCTCTGATCTTTTTTTTGTTCTGTTTGTTTGATGATTAGGTGGCGATATTTGTTGCATTAGCAATGGTGTTGCGTAGGAAGCCTGATGCTTTGACTAATGTTTTGCCTACTCTGAGAGAGAATCCTAAGTATCAAGGCCAGGACAAGCTTCCGGTCATAGTTTGGATGATGGCTCAGGTTTGTTTCCTTAGTTAAGACCAAAAGTGTCGGAATTGGTGTGTTTTGTATGATCTTTGTTCTGAGATTTTGTAAATTGTGGACAGGCTTCTCAGGGTGATCTATCCGTAGGGTTGCTTTCATGGGCACACAACTTGTTACCTGTAGCTGGTAGTAAGAACTGCAACCCTCAGTCTAGAGATCTCATCTTGCAGTTGGTTGAGAAGTGAGTCTAATAGTTTTCTTGTGGTCTCCCTTTGCGTTATGTTTTGACAAATCATTTTAATCTTATTTTTATGTAATTATTTTTGGAATTAGAATCTTGTCGAATCAAAAGGCTAGGACCATACTTGTAAGTGGAGCTGTTAGGAAAGGAGAGCGATTGATTCCACCTCCTTCATTTGAGATCTTGGTCCGGCTTACGTTCCCTGCTTCATCCGCAAGAGTCAAGGTAAGTAGTAGTAGTAGTTCAAAATTTATAAAAAAAAAAGAACGCTTGATTGCGTTTTGTTGATTCTGATCACAAATCATTGGGTCTCTGATGTACACAGGCAACAGAGAGGTTTGAGGCAGTGTATCCCTTGCTGAAGGAAGTGGCTCTTGCCGGTGCACCAGGGAGCAAGGCCATGAAGCAAGTCACACAACAGATATTCACTTTTGCTCTGAAATTAGCTGGAGAAGGTATTAATAACCAAACCAAGTCTTGAGTCCTTGCTTCACTCTCTCTTCTCCAAATAGACACATCTAATGTGTTACTGTTTGTTACAGGAAACCCTGTTTTAGCAAAGGAAGCTACAGCAATCGCTATATGGGCATTGACCCAAAACGTTGATTGCTGCAAGCATTGGGACAGTCTCTATAAGGAGAATCTTGAAGCTAGTGTTGCTCTTCTTAAAAGGCTTGTAGAGGAATGGAAGGAGCATTCCCTCAAGCTATCATCATCACCGAGTGATACTGCTGCTCTCAATCGAACTATGAAGAGCTTCAGGCTTAAGGTAACGCCTCTTACTCTATTAAACTATAGTGATCTCATCTCTGACCTTAAATGTGTTGTTTCTAGAACGAGGAAGCAATCACTGAAGGAAAAGGCAATGGTTCTCTTTACAAAGAAGCTGACAAGTCCTGCAAAGTGATATCAGGGAGACTCTCCCGTGGAAGTGGCTGCCTCAAAGGAACAGCCATTACTGTTGTGGTTTTAGCAGCTGCCGCAGCTTTTCTGTCTTCCAACCCTGAGGTGACGTCCGAGCTGAAGAGCCTGGTGGACTCATTGGAGCTGCACCAATACTATAATCCAATCATTACAGCTTTTAAAAATTAAGAGAGGAGAGAAACAAAAACAACCTGAGGATGATAGCCAGAGGTTAACTCTGATTGTAGACTGTTTAAATTTGAGTCGAAAGATAATTTTGTTTCTTTTTTGTTCAAAAAGATAATTTTGTTTCTTTCCATCTTTTTCTTTTCATAATGACAATAAAGTTATTTCTGTTTTATTATATGCCTTGAGTAAAAGAGCCTGCACAAGTTGATTTATGTGACTAATGAGTATATAGAGTCACAAGCATCTTAATGGTCGTAGTCTTCTGGCTTTGCAAATGGGTACTTGAGGTAACGTTCTTGATAGTGGAAGGGTCTTTTGGTTTGTCCCAAGGATACTTCATAGATGGATCTCTTGGGAACTCTCTGAAGTTGAGAAATGGTTCCCATAACAGTAGCCTGCAAGGTTATATAATGACTGGTGACTGGAGACAGTAAGCACCAATGCGAATGGTGAAACTTAACTGGGGAAGAACATGAAGACGAACATGAACTGTAAGTACATCTCAAAGAACTTCCTTCTGTACTATCTTACTCTTAGCCAGTTCATGATGATTGGCTAATGGATTCACTGAGTGTCGAAAGAACAACATATTTTCTGTAAATATATGATTTTTTTTGGAACGCCTGTAAATATATGATTAATGTTAGTTTCCAACAATGATTATGTTTTAAAAAAATAGATAATTTTTAGGTTAATAATTTTTTTAAATGTATAATCTTCGTTTTTAGTAAATAAAAAATGGAAAAATTGACTGTTTAATCATGAACTTTCAAAAATAAGTCATAAAAATCTTAAACTCTAAAACATGCCATTTGATTTCATGAACTCTTAAACAAACACGAAAAAATCTTGAACAATCGTTGATCAAGTTCTTTGAATACTCTAATTAATTTCTGTTAATTATTATTTAACAAACGTTAAATCACTAAACGTATTAACGTAATCTAAACATGAAAAAGTTTCAATTCATCCTTTTAAATCTCTAATTTTTCATCTCTCTCAAGCTCTCTCCGTTCTGACCAACATATCTCCTTAATATCTTTCTTTGGCTTCAAACACCACAACCTTGGATGGTCGTATGAACTCATACAGTGTACACGGATGAAGTTTGAAGCCATGAGCGGGAGCAAGAGCTGATTGTCATAATGGCATATATTATGCTTTGTCTTTTATATCATGGTAAATAATTTTAAGATGAGTTGCGTTGATTGTTCGGTAATGTTTGGTAATAAGTTTGAGAGGTTGTAAAGATAGAGATGAAAAATTAGGGATTTAAAAAGATGAAAGAGGTTGTTCATGTTTAGGTTATGTTTTCGCTTTATCAAAACGACATAGTTTAGTGATGTAACATCTGTTAAATATTAATTAACGAAAATTTAATAGAGTACTAAAAGAGCTTGGTCAACGATTATTCAAGATTTTTGGTGTTTAACTAAAATTTCATGAATTAAATGGCCTTTTGGAGTTCAACATTTTTTTGATTTATTTTTGAAAATTCAGGATTAAAAAGTCAATTTTCCCAAAAGAAAATCCATTCAAACACATTTAAATTTCTATTAGATAAAATATATGCTCAGTACAAAACACGTTTCTCCCAGCGGTTGTTGGTGAGTGTGCTTGTGAGTGGAAGGTGTTTCTCTCCTGATTGTTGTTGTCTTTAAAGACCTTTTCGTGTAGTAGTTTTGTCCATGCGGGGAGCAAATGTAACATGTGATCTTAGAATATGATGAGTAGATCTTGTGACATTGGTGCGGTGTCTTCCAAAGGCTTGAAAACGGAAAAGTGAAATATGGGCCAGAGGACGGCCCTCTTATTATATTCATCAGACTATTGTTAGGCTGATTAGGAAAAACAAATCGAGGACTAACCATTATGCTCATGGACTCTGTAGTTAATTTTTGCATCTATTGATTTTACAAATGTTTTGTTCAAACTGAGGCCATACAGCCCATTAAACTTCTAATCGATTTGTTTAGAAGCCCTTTTATTAATTGAATCTCTTGTTTATATTTTCCTCCCTTTATTATTGTTTTCCATATACTTTCTAGTTTCCGCACCGAATTTATGCTAATTTTGTCCGCTTTTGCAGATCTTGAAAATAGTCAAATGCTAATTCGCAACGAATTACAACAACCAACTACAAGTATGTTCGTATAAGGAAAAAAGAGAGAAAGAAATGGATATTATAATCTATGTAAACAAAAAGGATAATATGGCTTTCCTTGTTGACTAAATCGTGTATGGTGAATGTGTCACCGAGAGCTTAGTCATAACACTTTACTACTATGTCTCAAAACCTTACCATGGTGTACATGTGTGCCTTAGAAACTATCTCATCGCCATTGCATGTGTAATACTTGGGTGGCCATCTATAGCGAGACAAAAAACATCGTGTGGTTAAAGTTCTGGTAGAAGTATCGCCGTGTTGGATAAGGAGAGGTGGAAAGACGTGGGGGGACTAAAAAAAACAGTGCGTCGTTTTCGTGGTATGGAGAAAGAAGGGAAGTGAAGCACGGCAATACTGAATAGAATGCACGAGGAGTTATTAGTAACTTAGTAGAAGAAGAGTACAAGTTGGTACGGAATCTTGATGTGTATTGATGAGATAATTTCATTTGTACTTTTCCTTGTTTCTTCTGTTGCAAAGTTTCTTTTCCTTTTTTAATCAAACAGATTTTATCACCCTTTTCTTGATTCGACCATGACGTTTCCCCCTACACCACTTGACACTTTACGACAATAACACACACCGAAAGTATACGGTAAAATATTATTCTCCATCATGGGCACAAGTAGTAGTAACACACTAATCAAGCTCCTCTAGAAGAAATTATTGCATGAATATAAACTGAAAACGTGTTTTTCGAGACAAATAATACAAAAAAAGTCCACAATTTATGCCTGCAAACTGCGGAAACTTTCTCAGCTGCACCAACAACTTGCAAAAGAAAGAAATCAAATTGACACTTTAAACAAATACTCACTCTGTTTCAAAATAGATAAAATTTTAGATTGGAATACAAATATTAAGAAATTTGTTTTTTATTTTAAAAGTATCATTAAAATATAAATTAAAAATTATTCAACCAAACACAAACAACCTACAAAATATGATTGGTTATACGGTTTTTGTTAAAGTTAAAAAATACATTAAAATATGAAAACATCATTTATTTTGAAACATAAAAAACTCCTCGGAGGAAGTATAAAACAACTAAACCAATCACAGTTGAAACTTGTAGACAAAACCATGTTTGCTTGTACACACCAACAAATCATATGCTAAAATCTGAAAGATCAAACGCAAAATCAAGAAGGAGAAGAAATTTTAAACTTTTATTTCCGTAGAATGAGAGATATAAAAGAAAAAAGCTTCATCAATGTTAATAGAAGCTTTTTGACAATTGGAATCAAATCATAAATGCAAAAATAAAAGAACATAAAAACTGATCATGTCTTGTCTGAAATTAAAAAAAACAAAAGCTTTAATGGGTGGAGACTTTGAGGCTGAAGGACTTGTTGATCCAAGCTTTAAAGCTTCCTCCTTTCCTAGCTCCATTACCTTCCTTAACCACCTTCTTCTCCTCTGGTTTCTTACACAGAGTAAAGTTCCTCGCACCAAGCGACCCAATTGCGTTCCACGCGCTCAAAGCTATCACAATTTAAAAACCAAAACCCGGTTTAGTAAACCAATTCGATTGATTTAAAAAAAAAAGACAATTCAAGTTTGGTTTACCTTCAGGTCCAACCATGGGACAGTAGAGGAGAAAGTCATTGAAGTCGGATCCGAGAAGAGGAAGACGACCTTCGCGAGCGTAGCACTTGAGAGCAGTATCGATAACCGAAGCGACGAGATCATCTTCGTAAGCAACGAACCGGATCGGACCGGCGCTACCGAGAACGGTTACGCTGATGAGGATCCGGTTTCCTTTAGCGTTCTTCTTCTGCTTGTTGTAGAGCAACATCTTGAAATAGATTAAAACAAAAACGATAGATCCCAAATCAAAGAGAAACACTGGGGGAGAGTAGAGGATTTGAGAGGGATTCACGGGTCGAGGCCGATGCAGCGGAAGTACCAGGCTTGCTTGCAGGAGCCGAAAGAGGAAGCAGAGAGAGGGAGGAGGAAGCTCGCCCTTTGGATTGGAAGGGAAAGCGTAAACTCACCGCCGATCGGATTCGTTTCCACCATTCACAAACGATTCCCACTCTAAAAGTTTGAGGACGAGAGCTATAGCGTAATCGAGCAAAAAGGAACTTTTTTTCTTCTTTTGCGAATGAATGTGATGGTTGGAGGTGAGGTGAGGGGTATGTATGTATATAAATAGGTTGGTTTAGGGTTTAGGGTTCTTTTGGGAATTTTCTCGAATTTTTGGGGATTTTCCTTTTCCGTTTTGATGCTTTTTTCCTTTTTTTTTTGTTCACAAAACGTGCGTTTTTTTATTCTTATCATTGACGTGTTTAATTTTGTTCCGTGTATGTACCGAGTATCGATCAGGAGTGCAGTACCGGAGTATTGGTAAACAAAATAAATTAATAGTATAAGAGTCGGTTCGTTAATTACATTTGACTTTTTAATTTTTTTTTTAATATTGTTTGGTATGATTACCTTTTTATTATGTTGATTATGCAATTGATTATTTTGGCTAATCCATGTATTGAATTAATCAGACATCATATGACGAAACAATAGATCTCTTATTAAGTTTTGCATTGTTGCTATTATTCAAATTTAGATTAATGGTATTATTCTTGGAACAAAAACTACGAAACAATTATATTGCAAATAAAATATATTTAGACTCGTTATACTTATATGTCTAGTATGTTAGATGATAGATAGTTAAAATCATTCAACAGAACAAACACTTGAACTAAATAGATTTGTTTTTTTATATATAAAATCATAAGTTAACAAATTTACAAAACGTGAAATATGGTGATATAAGGGGGAAATTCGAAATACGTTTTCAGAATGTTAAAAGATGATAATGACCAAGCATTCGGTATATTTCATACAGGTATAATTCATGGGAGGGATTCTAATTACTATGAAGATCGATGCAAGCTTTATGTATGTATGCGTTTCCAATTACGTCTATAATTGTCAAGTTATTGGAATTGAGCATTTGAGCTGTGATTAGTTTGACATACACGAATAGACATGATACGGCAATTTTCTAGAGTGTCTCACTAAAACTTGTCACAATATAATTACATATTCTAATAAAATATTTACAACATAAACACAACTTGACAATAATCGAGGATCTGGACGGCTATAGCCTGTATAGGGAGCATGATGAAGTTGATTTCTACTGCGACTCTTCTACATATCGAATTCTCTTCTTTTTTGGGTAAAGTTTAAAGTGATATAGATGGTACACAGTCGCTATCGAAGTTGAGTACCATGAAGTGCACTAGCAAAAGAGCATCACGTGTCATGCTTGGGCCATTGTCCTGAATCCTGATCCTTGCTGCTTTTAGGTTCCACCGATACAAACCTCCCATAGTAATCTTCCAAAAGTTACACGTTTCCTCTACTTAAAACTTAATAATTCATAAAAATCTTAGGAGACATCATCTATATGGAATATATTCATAATATTCCAGAGCATAAAGTAATAAGTTCGGGTAGAGTTGTAACAAAATTCATCTTTTAGTTGCTGGTGATATTTCTTAGATACACGCAACGTCTAACAATATGGTTAAATAGCACCGTCGACAGCTTTACCTTGATTCGTGGCGTATACCAAAATACATTATAATAGGGACTGTTTATTAACGGAGAGGGTCGTTTAGTTTATTAACAACAGCAGTTTTTTAGCATGTTTCATGTTTATTCTTTATTATCTTCTAACTTTTTCTGCTAAGAATCTTTTCACTTTTACAAGTGTTGAAATTCAAAATCTTTATCTTAGTCAACACAAAGCAGAAAGCCTATCATTGTCTAACATGAACAAAAGACAAGAATAAAATAATAATCTTGTATTAAGAGTGTTAAACGAAAAAATTGCCAGACAAACGCGTT
Source organism: Brassica rapa (assembly GCF_000309985.2). Classification (NCBI taxonomy): domain Eukaryota; kingdom Viridiplantae; phylum Streptophyta; class Magnoliopsida; order Brassicales; family Brassicaceae; genus Brassica; species Brassica rapa. The sequence continues at coordinate 25,073,193 of NC_024801.2, forward strand.
AGTCTGAAGCAAAAAAAAAAAACAAAGACATGATCATTTAGGAACGGCGGGAGACAAGCTCTAAAAGATGTCTAGTCGTTTTGCAACGAGATCTTATCCTATGAAAAGTGCAATCGATTTTCTCATATAATGGTTAAATTATATGTGTAGGTAAGTGGAATTAATATGGAAACAGAATCAGGTGCAGATAGCACATTATATGGGCCATGATCTTTGAATGGTACAGAGCCAATAAGTCAAGCGAAAAGTTTATGACTAAAGATTGTAAGATAGAGAGAGCACATGACTGACGGATAGGACCAAAACCAACGAAGCATAGATAAAGATCGATGTCATAAGTTTCAGACAGCTATCAGTCTCATCTCCATGCATTATGATCGATCTATGTATGTCACCTAACTTTTTATCATCTCTTCCATGTCTTATCCTGAGCCGCTCATTGTCGTCCCACTAAAATTATTGTATATATGTTTTAACGTGTAGTATCTGGCAAAATTATATCATACCTTTTTATTACAGAGAAGTAGATCTTGATCCAATCCTGAATTCAAAAAAAAGAAACTAAATCTTGGTTACACCGAGAAACATATGTTTGATCATAAATGTGCATGTGTTAATATGCAACTGATAAATACTTCAGAAACATATTTCGATATATATATATATATACATATCCATCTTGTTTTTTTACCAAAGTTATATCCATCTTGTTGGCTCAGTCTGCTGAATTTATTTAGGTTATCCATGTCCACACTAAATGATATTCAATTCATATCAAACTCATGTTTCTCTCTCTAGTTAATCCAATTGTTCGTGCATATGCCACCTAGTGTTTGTTGATTTGAGATATTTTTTTGGATAATATGTTGCACATTGTATAATTTCAAGTGTCAAAGTGGTTTTATATAATTTTTTTGTTAGCAAAAAAGTGGTTTTATATATGCATCTAAATTAGTACATCTATATGAAAAATTCATTCATATTGATTGTATTTTTTTGTTTATGGAATAAATTTATCTTAGTTATAATAATATTTTTTATAGTAGGATTTTACATGCATTCCGACTAGAAAAGAAAGCATATATGCATCTAATATTTTGACCAAAAAAAATATGCATATAATACATGATGTGAGACTTGGGAGTAGATGATCTGGCCAAGTAGCTAAAAATCTTTTTTTTGAACCAAGTAGCTAAAAATCTTACATGTCATTCCTAATTTACCTGGCTTCAAACCTGTATACGAAATTTATGCATTTACGATAGTATGACCTTGTGATCATTACATTAGCCTAAATGACAAAAACGAAAAATAATGTACATGTACATGTAAGTTAGAAAGCATTTGTACGTTAATAGAAAACATTATACACCAGTCGAAGAAACGGCCAAATTTTGAATTTTCCTTCAGTCAAAGACAAGGAGGCGGGCATATAGAATATACCTTTTATTATACTAAACAACAGGTCATTTACAAATTGAACAACATATTCGAAATTAATATCATCCATAGAAATAAACAATGTGACAGCTTATGATCTAATTTCAAACGTACGATAAGGAAGAATACAACAAATTAAATTAAAATAAAATAGAAACGGCTTCTCTTTAATTATTGTCCAGCCACTCTGTGTCTGTTCAGTTAGCCACTAGCCAGATTCCCCAATTTCATCACGTCCATTGATTTCAATCATATGCCAACAAACTCTTCTAGATTCAAAGGTACGTAGGTCCTTTCATTTCAGCATGTCACACGTTATTTTTGTCAACTTCAGTATATGTATCGTACTATTTCCTCCATATTATACAATATCTTGTATTCAAATGTCAGACGCATGTATTATCAGTGTACACAATAATATTTCTGGGGTTTGCAGTGAATTATTTTTATAATTTTTAATATACAAGTACAATAGGAAAAAATAAAATAAAAATCTAATGTAGTACACATCAGACTGAATGTTTATAGCTTGGTAGTGATTTTTACTATAATTTAACCACCATAGCTTAATTTATAATTTAAGTTTTTTAAAAATCATTTACGTCAGAAGTTTGACTGAAAATTTATTAATTACACACCAGAAATTTGTGTGTTTAAATCCTATAAAATCGTTTAATCTAACATTTATACAGATTAACTGAAAGAATTATAAAAAAACCCTCGGTATAGTGTATACCGTTGTATATGAATTTTCATAAAACAAATCATAATGATATAATTAAAACCATTAAATATAAAATTTCAGATATAATACCTTTTACCAATTGGCAGATACAAATATCAGATATAAAATCCCTAAGGTAAACAAAAAAAAGGTATAAAATTATTTATGTACTATTTTCTTATATAATCGTTAGTAAAATAATAAACCAGTATTTAAATTTGAAAACTTTGTTCATTAGTATTGTAGTCTGTATACGATAAAAAAGCCAATGGGTAAATAACAAAAACAAAGAGTCGCAAAACGAACTTGTTCATAGTTACTGGATAATAATTTAAACGTAGAGAAAATACAGGGACTAAACTCAAAAACAAAAAAAAGTGGAGAAAAGGTTACGTTCAAACGTGTGAGAAATGCGAAAGAAGGAAGAGGGAAGAACCCTAAAGAAAGTAAAGGAGCAGCGATGAAATCGGTTAGGCGAAATCCCCGGAATGGAGCTGTCCGATACTGTTTTTGGAACTCCGCGTCGAAACTCTTATATCTTCTTTTCCCCGCAGATTCCAGATCCTTTCCGGTTTTTATAAATCACATCAAAAACCCTTTAATTTGGGTTTCAATTCAATTCAAGAGGGGGGTTTGAGAGGGTTTCTTCTTCTTCCACATCTCCGACTTGGGTTTGATAAAGTCTAAACCTTTCTCGTTGCAAAACGATGGAAGATAAACCTCTGGGGATTCTTAGGGTTCATGTCAAAAGAGGGATTAATCTCGCCATTCGCGATTCCACTAGCAGTGATCCTTATGTTGTTGTCACCTTGGGTAATCAGGTTTGTTCCTTTTAATCTTTTAATTAAAGATTGGATTTTTCGTATATATGATCTATAATCGAAATGTAGGTTTAGAGTAAATGTGAATTTTTTTGTTGAGAAAGGATTGGCCTTTTTTAGAGCATTGGATGTAAGAGTTTAATTGAATGTAGGGTTTATAGATACTATGAGTGTAGGCACATGGAGGAGCCACAATGTGATGGACTGATTCACCACATGTGACGGTTTTGGTGACCACCATGTGATGTGAGAAAGATAATCTCTGTTTGATCTTCGTTTGTCTTGTCTTCTTCTTCTTTGCTAAACAACAAACTACGTTTTTTCTTTTTGCAGTACATAGTCTGGTTGAAGTGTCAATCTCCTTTTAACTGATAGCACTTGTTACGTTACATGTCTAGTCTACTAATCTTCTTAGTACATAATCTTGTTCAATGGTCACCTCCAACGTTAGTTAACGTTAGTCTCATTATTACATAATCTTGTTCAAAGGTCATCTCGCAAAGCTAACTAACGTTAGTCTCATTGCAAATGATAATTGTGATTTTTATCACATAATCTTGTTTGAGGGTCACTTGTGGGGATAATCAAATAGAAAGATATAATCTGAGTTTAAAATGAAATAAAAGGAGACATGATTGACTTGCCCTAGATGATTCTGTCAATGAGTTTTTACTCTGTTAAGCCTTCTTTATCATCAATTATGCTATGTATTTTTTCTGTTTGGCAATTTGTTTTTTTTTTTCATAGAGTCTTGAAACTGACTTTTCTTGGTTGTTCCTTCAGAAACTGAAGACGCGTGTGATCAATAGTAATTGTAATCCAGTGTGGAACGAACAACTGACCCTTTCCATCAAAGATGTCAATGACCCTATCCGTCTGGTAAGCTCTCACGTCTGTGTTTTTATGTTCACTTCCATCTACACAAGAATTTTAATTTGTGTGCAAGCTGTTTTCTTGGGGTAGACTCCACTCCAAGCCTAATATATTAACTTAACTGAAGGAATGTTCCATGGTCTTTTGGCTCATATTTAGCTCTGTTTGTTTATGCAGACAGTGTATGATAAAGACAGGTTCTCGGGAGATGACAAAATGGGCGATGGGGAAATAGACATGAGGCCTTTCTTAGAAGCGCATCAAATGGAGTTAGATTTTCAGAAGCTCCCCAATGGTTGTGCAATCAAGAGGATCCGTCCAGGGAGGACTAACTGTTTGGCTGAGGAGAGCAGCATCACCTGGAGCAATGGGAAGATCAAACAAGACATGATTCTTAGACTAAGGAACGTGGAGTGTGGGGAACTGGAGATTATGCTTGAGTGGACTGATGGTCCTGGCTGCAAGGGTCTTGGACGCGAAGGTAATGTTAAACATCAATCCTCTGTTTTCTAAATTGTGAATAACTATAGTTTTTTGAAATGTGAGCATTGGTTGCTGGTCTTAGGATCTAAGAAGACACCATGGATGCCAACTAAACGATTGGACTAAGGTGGAGAAATGTTGAAGAGAGATTGTGCATGGAAAGACGAGTTTGTCTTTCTGTCTCTTTTGATTATTATGACAGAAGACTCTGCTTTGTGTCTTTAGTTGTACAAGTCGAATACTCGAATACAACCCAACCCTTAATATATATATTTGTATCTGTTTCTACTATTGAAGAAATAAAAGCAAAACCTGAATTTCTAGAATCTCTCCAAGTGTGTCTTTGGCTTTGCTAAACAAGAATTAGATCCTTTGTTTTACTTTTGAAGTGTAATGAAGATGTATGTATAGTGCTGCACGAAACACAAAAAAGGTCAACGATGTTAACTCTCCTCCTGTCCTCCACTGTCCAAGAATCTAAAAGATATTTATTACCAAAGTTGTTCGTGAGAGTAACGCGTTGATGAGAATAATAAGAAACCTTTTTTAATTACTATTTATTTTTGTTGTTACTTTCCTCGTTCCTTCGTCCATTGATAAGCCAAATATAAAGTGGTCTCTCGTTGAATTTGAGCCGGTCATATTTTAAGGAATATAAGAAACGTACAAGAGTCGGACACTAGAGGGACATCGATCGTTGTCTGTTTTCACAAGAAAAAACACAGAGAAACTTTGTTTGGAGAGAACAGAGGAAGAGGTTGAAAATGGAGGAGCTTGCAGGGCTTCTGAGGATCCGAGTGAAGAAAGGGATCAATCTCGCTAGACGTGACTCTCTAAGCAGCGATCCTTTTGTTGTCATAACCATGGGAACACAGGTCCCTTTCTCTCTACCGATTTGGTCTTCTTGGTTTCTTGATCGGTTTTGATGTTTCTGTCTAGCGTTCTTGAGATATATTTCTATTATTACTCTTTTCCAAGATGGAAAGATCGGGAGAATCCACGTCTAAGAAACATGATAGATTTCAATTTTAATCATTTATAAAAAAAAAACAATAAATAGCGTTAGTATGTGAATTTTTGATAGATTCAAACGGTTACAAGAGAGGAAGAGTATGTTAGGAATTTTTATCTTGCATGCAATCTAAACCAAAGTTTATAAAACGTTGAACTGCACCAGAAACTGAAGGGTCGTACTGTGGAAAACAACTGCAACCCTGAGTGGAACGAGGAGTTGACACTTGCCCTCAAACATCCCAATGAACCTGTGACTCTGGTGAGTAGATTTAATAGGCTCTTGTCCTTTGAGATCCATCAAAGTGTGATACTACTCTTAACTGTGGATTTTGGATGATTATGAGTGCAGATAGTGTATGATAAAGATACGTTCACATCTCACGACAAGATGGGGGATGCGAAGATTGACATCAAGCCGTTTCTAGAGGTTCATAAATTGGGTTTGCAAGAACTTCCAGATGGAACAGTGATCAAGAGGGTTTTGCCCACCAAAGAAAACTGCTTGTCTGAAGAGAGCAGAATCGTTTACCATAATGGCAAGATCGTTCAGGACATGATTCTTGTCTTGAGGAATGTTGAATGCGGTGAAGTCGAGATTCAGCTGGAGTGGATAGAAATTCCAGGTGGTAGAGGACTCTAAGAAACACATGAAATGTTTTGATGTTTCCTACTGTATTTATCTGTGTGTGTGAGTGTGTGTGTTTGTAATAAAAGCCACAGGTTCTGTAATAAAATCACACTTTGTTTAACGTATAGCATAAGAATTAGCTCATGCACATCAAATTTCAAAAACAACTGAGCATGTTTGAGGTCTTGTTGGATGGTGTGATAGACGACAAGAGTATTATATACATTTCTAGTACCTACCAAAAATGTATGTACAGGGTTGTTGATTTTATTTTTTAATTGAAGATGTATATTGTTGCACCAAACATTCTTTTTGGAATTAATTGCAATGCAACGACTTGTTTATAACCGTGTAAACTTATTTTGTTTCCGAGCACATGTTAGCTTTTCTCAATTGCCAGAACAAAGAGCCATCAAGATATAATTACCAAAGAGAATCAATCCATCTTTATGAGCAAAACAGACTACTTACTCTGGTTGTAATTGATTATGGAAGTTTTTGGTTTTACATTATTTAACCGAAACCGTTTTTTGGTTTCCCGCGAGTTTTCTACTTGGTACATAAAAGAGAATATGCTGTTGTTGTTATGCTTATGCAGATGATGAAGAAAAAACAAAGAAAAATCTAATAAGCTTGGAAGTTTGCTTGCAGATATTTTTTGGTAAACATGTGAAACTGGAGAGATATTCAAAACGTAAGGTTATGGTTACATCTAGTTACAAATCTTATCCATCTCCAAATCTCATATTTGAAAATCACTTCTAAGGGGAAAAAATCACAGATAGAAACAAACAAGATGGCAAATTAAAATATAAGCTGTGAATTATATTAGCAGATAATTGTTTTGTATTTTCTTTGGATCTCTGCCTTCAAGTCTGGAACTTGAAAAAAAGAACTCTGTTTCTAATTAGCTATGGCATCTACTTCAACTTCATCTTTAGTATCCTCAAAAACTGTAGTCTCTTTGTTTCTATCCTTACCAAGAACAGTCAAAAGCAGCTTCTTGTCATTCACACCAGCCTCCCTTTCATTTAAACCCCTCAGGACAAGATCCTCAAATGCAACCAAGATTGATGAAGTGACCAGTAACATTCTCGACGAGGACATGGACCAGATTCGAAGGTTACAGAACGGTTCCGACGTGAGAGGAGTCGCACTGGAAGGAGAGAAAGGCCGGACGGTTACTTTAACCCCTGCAGCGGTTGAAGCAATCGCAGAGAGCTTCGGAGAATGGGTTGCGGCAATGGAGAGTAACGGAAACGGGGTGATAAGGGTTTCTCTTGGACGGGACCCACGTGTTTCCGGTGGGAAGCTAAGCACGGCCGTGTTCGCCGGTCTTGCTCGTGCAGGATGTTTAGCTTTTGACATGGGTTTAGCTACTACTCCTGCTTGCTTCATGAGCACGTTACTCCCTCCTTTCGAATATGACGCTTCAATAATGGTAACGGCTTTCAAGAATCCTTGTATTGTCACTCTCCGACTCAAAACTTACTGAGTAGATTGAATATTTGTTGTGAACAAACGCGAATCGAACTAGAAGAAATCAAGAAAATTTAGAAAAAAAAATTCGAAGAGAGACAAATATCAGTTTTAGTTTTTTTTTTTTTTAAAGTTTTAGGTTTATATATTGATTATGTAAATGAATAATTTATAACTTGTTAGCCGCGTATTTATAGACCTTATTTAATAAATGCGATGGTCTGGTCAAATGAACTTGGTATTTTACCAGTGCATTTAGATTTAAGTTATTTCTAGAATTAAAAATATTGTTTGAGATGTTGTGGTTTTGAAGATGACGGCGTCTCATTTACCGTATACAAGAAACGGTCTCAAGTTCTTTACCAAGAGAGGAGGATTAACGTCACCTGAAGTGGAGAAGATATGTGATTTAGCTGCGAGAAAGTATGCAAATAGACAGACTAAAGTCTCAACATTGATCAGAACTCGACCGGAGCAAGTCGATTTCATGAGTGCTTACTCCAAGCACCTTAGAGAAATCATTAAAGAGAGAATAAATCACCCTGAACACTACGACACTCCTCTCAAAGGATTTCAGGCAAGTGTGTCTAGCTTCATAATCTCTCTTTCTCTGTCTTCGGTGTATCTAACGTTTTTTGGTTGGTGTATGTTAGATAGTAGTGAATGCTGGTAATGGGTCAGGAGGGTTCTTTACGTGGGATGTTCTAGATAAGTTGGGAGCTGATACATTCGGTTCGCTCTATCTTAACCCGGACGGAATGTTCCCTAATCACATTCCTAATCCTGAAGACAAGACTGCCATGTCACGTACCCGAGCCTCGGTTCTTGAGAACTCAGCGGATCTTGGGGTTGTGTTTGACACGGATGTAGACAGGAGTGGAGTTGTGGATAACAAAGGGAATCCTATAAACGGAGATAAGCTCATTGCGCTTATGTCAGCTATTGTGCTTAAAGAACATCCAGGTGGATATTATATGTTAATCCTTATATTTGATTTGTTTATGTGAGTTATAATTATTTTTTTTAAGTGTGGATATAGGAAGTACAATAGTGACGGACGCAAGAACGAGTATGGGCCTAACTAGGTTTATAACGGAGAGAGGAGGGAGACATTGTTTGTACAGAGTGGGATATAGAAACGTGATTGACAAGGGAGTAGAGCTCAACAAAGATGGCATCGAGAGTCATCTCATGATGGAAACTTCAGGACATGGTGCTGTTAAAGAGAATCACTTCTTGGATGATGGTTAGTTATATACTACTCTTTATTTTATTTAGGCCATAGTTGTTTATTTTCATATGCGTTTTCCACGTAAACACAAACAAACAATCATGGCCTAAATCCCTCTTATTCCTATTGGTTTATTAGTTATACATGGTCTTCTTATGTTTTCTTTTCTATACACTGTGATACATTGTAGGTGCATACATGGTGGTGAAAATTATAATTGAGATGGTGAGAATGAGACTCGCGGGATCAAAGGAAGGTATCGGTAGTTTGATAGAAGATCTCGAGGAACCATTAGAATCAGCTGAGTTGCGGATGAATATTTTGTCGGAGCCAAGAGATGCCAAAGCAAAAGGCATTGAAGCCATTGAGACATTCAGGCAATACATTGAGGTATGGTAGTTATATTTGATATCCAATTGGTTATGGCGGTAGCTTTATACTTGTGAAACAAATAAAAACACTTACTAGGAAGGAAAACTAGAAGGATGGGAATTGGATTCCTGTGGAGAATGTTGGGTGAGTGAAGGCTGCTTGGTGGACTCAAATGATCATCCATCTGCCATTGATGCTCACATGTACAGGTAATTTACTTTGTTCACAGATTCTATGTAATGAAAAAAAATCAAATATTCTATTTAATTATTAAATAAAAAAAATGCAGGGCAAAAGTGATGGACAAAAAGAGTGGGGAAGAGTATGGGTGGGTGCACATGAGGCAGAGCATTCACAATCCTAACATTGCTCTTAATATGCAGTCAGTGCTTCCTGGTGGATGTTTCTCCATGACAAGTCTTTTCAGAGACCGGTAACTTTTTGTTCATCTTTAATTCCGATAATTTGGTCTAACACCGAACTTGAAACACTTGATGGTAAAATATCTTTTTGTGACAGCATTTAATCGATTTCCATGTGTGCTGATTTAGGTTTCTGGAAGCTAGTGGGGTAGCTAGATTCCTGGACATAAGTGATATCGACAACTATATCGGAAGTCAATCTTGAAGGCTCTTTAATCAAATTGTGAATGATGGCATTAAACGACAGTGTGTGAACTGTGGAGGCAGGAAAGAAATCATGTGCTATGTTTTTGTATTCTTTTTGAGAAAACACTTAGCTAGCCATTGACCCAAAAAGTCCGCCATTTCATTATATGATCATCAGTAACGTATAGTAATCGGTAGATGTGAATATAAAATATATGTGTAATATACGTGGATATAATTGATGAACAATAATAATGTCAATGGAAAGTAATTGGGATGAAAGTTCTGGTTCCTTTTATTTTAGTTAGGATTTAACTACTTGGTTCAAATTTATGGTTCCCCTAAATAAATATCGTAGTATGTTCTTTCTATTGGTTGTAAAGAAAACCTGATCTGATTACCAAAAAAAAAAAAACCTGATCTTGGATTCTGTAATATTTCTCTGCCCATGCTAATCAATTGAAAACCCATTATGCAAAAAACAGTTGCGGCATCACCAAATTGATGTATTGAAAGTCCCTCTGCAATGCATAACATGTATATTGATTGCATGGTATTAACCAGATAACTAATATTTATTAATCGCATTTTTTATTCAAGAAATTCACATCATACATGGTACAACTGCAACTTTTTTTTTTTTTTACAGCAACTTCATTCTACAGCAAAAAAAAAAACAGCTAGTTTGAGAACCTACTTCTTTTTTTTTGAGAAAAGGGCTTTCAAATTTAAAAAACATTAAAAGTTTACAAGATAGGATGATGAAACCCTATAGCGAGATAAAGCTTGCATGAACATATCATGATGGATAACATCTCATCCCTATGAAACAACTTAGGGAGAAACTAGAAAACCCATGATGAAATAGTAGACAATAGCTAGTGCTTAGAACCACGACCACGCCGGCCATGCTTTCCTCGTCCTTGTACTGTCTTCCATTCCAAATCTTGGAACTTGATAGGAGGTCTAGTCTCTCTCCCACCCCTTGTCAAGCCAAGCGAGCTCAGTGACTCATTCTCGGCTCCATCCACATCACCTAGCGCTGAAAAACGAGAAGGACTCTCGAATACATTAACATCAGATGTTGTGGTTGAGGGATCAACAACATAAGTTTTTTGAACCTCATTGTTGGTAATTTTTGTTGATGGAGAAGATTCCATAGAAGGTGTTGCAGCTTGAGCAGACTGAAAATCTGCTAATATGGGTGTAGAAGTGATCAAGCTTGGCAGGGTAGTTTGAATACCTTGTTGAATCCTTGTGGATAAGATAGAACTGTGTGCAGCTACATTGTTTCCTGGGCTTTCCGTAGAAACATTAGGTGCAACAAATGGTGTTTCTTGATCTTGAGCCAAACCCAAACCTGAGTTTGTAGCAGCTTTTTCAGTGATTGTTTCTTCCGATTCAGAACTGACAGGAAGTACATCCAGTGCACTGAATTGGTTACATATCTTTGGAACCTCGCACGCCAAGTTAGTAGCAGGAAGACTTTCTTGATCAGTGACTACCTTTTGAGTAGACGGTGAGGGAGATGGGACAGCACTCTCATTTTGGTGAAGAATGATGTCAATATCCACCACGGGTACATCAACACTAGAAGCCACTGAATTTGATGATAAGGTTTTATCCTCTGGAGTCTTAGGAGGCTGAAGGCATCTTTTTGATTTGTGGCCTAAACACCCACACCTATCACATGTGGAAGGGATCCAAGTATATTCAACTTTAACTAGAAAGATGTTACCTTGTTTATCATCAAGGGCTATAAGCTTTGGAAAGTCCTTATCCAATTCCATTTCCACCAATACTTTTGTTTCCCCCATGTTAGTAGGATCAAGCCGAGGTTTTTGTGTTAATATAGGCTCTCCAAGACCAGATGCAATATGACTAATTTTTTGAGAACCTACTTCATTCTTTCTCTTTCTCTGTTTTTCTTTTCTTTTGTGAAATATTTTGATGAAGCCTTTTCAGTGGTGGTGCCAATAGTTCTTTAATTCTTTAATCTACTGTCCTGCTATTTATCTTCATGAAAACATATAGGTAGGTAATAAATCTTTAACCCAAACGTATACTATTATTAGCAAACATACAATACTTATAGTCTTATATTTTTTTTAGCAGCCTCATCGTAGCTAGTACACGTCGTTTCTCAAAGTTACCACGTCCAACGTAAAACGATCTTAGTATACACTTATACACGCACATAATATCACGGCACTCTCATCATTTATAATCTCTCACAAACTGGGACACGGCTCCTTAGTCCCTTATTGAATTTTAAATAAAATACAGAACTTAAGGCACACACACATTTTATTCCTCGGACAAGAGATGTTCGTCAATCTCTTTGGACATTTCGACCCATAACTGGAGGAGAGTCTCGGGATGAGCAACCTCCTCGCTAATTTTCTCGTACTCAAAGTGCCAGTGCACAATACTCCCTGTCCCACCATGCTTAGGGGTCACCTGGATCGTGGCCAAGAAGCTTTTGTACTCTTTCATCAGATCACCTTCTATAACCCTAAACGAGATCAGGTTCTTCTCCGGATCCACCTCTTCGATCCTCTCCTTTGCCACCTTTGCCTCTCCATCTGCAACAGTTATTAGTAGTTAATGTTTAAGTTTTGAGAATCGACAGAAATAGTCATTGCAAAAATCTTACAAAAATAGTCATTGCAACAGTTATATATTAGTAGTTAATGTTTAAGTTTTGAGTTTTGCCTGCCTCTCCTCTCGTCTCTTGTTAGTCATTGCAAAAATCTTACAAGGCCTCTACATTCTCAAAATTTTAATTTAAGTAAAATTATATAGAATAGCGTTAACTTGCCATGAAAGTAGTTCCAGAAGATGATAGAGCCGGGTTTGCCCCAATCTCCCTCGTGCAATTCACAGTTCTGAATGTTGCCTGGAGATACTTTGGAAACATGGTGCGGTTTCGCGGTGAACATGTGATGAAACTTCTCAGCGGAAGCTTTGATCTCCACGTATGCCTCAACCATCCCCAACAAGCTAGACGTCTCTGTTGTCTTCACCTCCTCTTCTGCCTGTTTATTTGTGGCCTCAACCTTTTTAGGAGGACATGCCACCGCCACCTTGGTCTCCGCTTCTTCGGCGCTTGTAGTCTCCACCGTCATAGTTGGTGCCACGGTCACCGGCGTCTCCACCTTTTCCTCCATTTCTTGGTAGTTTCAGTAGCAACCCCGCCCTTCTGTCCCTTGCTGATTTGGTTAGAAAATTAGAGGTTTTATGAGAGTGTGCTATTCTTTTTATGAGTGAGTTCTCTTTGGAATTCTATACCCCTTTATATAGAGGAATGAGTAGGAAACTATCGAAGAAAAATACACATTTTTTTTGTGACCAAAAACCATCATTCATTATGACCATTATTTTCATTAAATTTTTTCACCTACTCTTTTCAATGCGTGTCTAGATTTTCTTTTGTAAATATTCACATACTTATATTAAATGCCCAAGGGTTAGGCGATCGTCATTAATACAATTTTATCTGCCAAAGCTCTCTTTGCTAATTCATATGCTTCATTGTTCCTCACACGAGAGATCCAACGAAACAAGATAAACTCAAAGGAAGATGCAGTAGATTTGATATCGGCTACAATGCCATAGATTTCCGCACTTGCGTCAGCTTGGATGAGCTGAGAAGAATCCGATTCGAACACATATCAATAAATCACAAAGCAGAATGCTTAATTTATTTATCAAACACTTATGATTTCATTATTAAACAAACATTTCACACATCAATTTTGAGTAGCTTCATAGCTGATGCTGCTACACTTAGCTTCTCAAAAATAACAACTTCCAAACACTCATGACACATATCTCTTTACAAACTCGGACAAGGCGGCTCCTGGGTCCTTATTTATAGCAAATTCAAAGACTGGACTTTAAGGCAAACACACAAATAGAAGTATGGATATATAGAATTGAAAGAAGAAAATTATTCTTCTATTCTTCGGACATGAGATGTGCATCGATCTCTTTGGAGACCTCGACGGCAAACTGGAGGAGAGTCTCAGGGTGAGCCACCTGCTCATTAATTTTCTCGTACTCAAAGTGCCAATGTAAAACGCTTCCAGGTTCTCCTTCCTTAGGAGTCACTTGAAAGGTGACCACGAAACTCTTGTACTCGTTCATTAAATCACCCTCTAACACCCTGTACGTGGCCCGATTGTTCTCCGGGTCTATTGACTCGATCCTCTCTTTCATTACTCTTGCCTCCCCATCTGATCATATATAACACATTGACACATAATTATCGGTTTGAGATTGTTTGAAATCTTGCATCTGAACAAGATCAGACATAATGTGTAAAATAATATATAAGGATGGATCAATCCACCCGTTTCAAATTGGTTTCCTTCAAAAGTTGATATATTTTAATATAGATTCGCTGTGCATGTATTCACATAATTAGATAATTATAACGCTGACTTGCCATGAAAGTAATTCCAGGTTACGATAGAACCAACTTGGCCAATCTCGCCTTCATGCAGCTCACAGCCATGAACTAAGGATGGAGAAGCACTGGGGATATGGTGCTTTTTCCCGACAAGCATGTCATGCAACTTCTCCGGCGTAGATTTTACCTCTACGGTTGTCTCAATGATCCCGACCAAACTTGATGCTTCTTCTGCCATTCTTGATCTTTCGATAATTTGCAAATGTGTCTTTTGGATTTTGCGTTTTGAGAATGAATGTGTTCCCTTCTAAGCTCTTCACACTCCCTTTAAATAGAAGAACGAATAAAGCGAGAAATACACTGGAATTTATTTTATTACTTTATAAATTTGATTAGTTCTTTCTTCTCTTTGATCACATCAACCCATCTGGCGCTAATTGATAAGACTGGATTATAAGATAATTTATTTAAAAAAACTGTAAACGGTAAAGCTATATAAAATACGTTCGTAGCTCGTGTCATACATAATATTTTGAATAAGTATTATTAGTGGGAAAGCAGTTAGTTTAGTGAGTCTTAAGAAAATAAGATAAAACGAGGTGGTTTAGGGTTTCATAAATCATGAACCATATGGGGGTTTGTAAACATTTTCATTCTTCTGCATTAAATATGAAAGCCTTTGTTTCAAAAAAAAAAAAAACTAAGGGATTACGAAGTGCAACCATCGGTTTGCATCTACAATATACACTGTTTGTGTCAATTTAATTAGACATAAATCATAATTCGGAGCTTGGAAGAGTACTTTCAAGATAACCTAAGAAAACTCCGGCTCAACACTGTTAAGGGTTTTAGGGCAAACATTTTTTTTTACTCTTTAAAATTTATATGCAGATAATGTTTAAAATATTTTTAAAATTTAATCAGTAATATTTTATAATAAAAATAAAAGTATATACATATCAAATAATTTTAGACCCTTTTCAATTTTTGTTATATATAAAAATACAAATTTATAAAAAATTTGACCCCTTAATTATTATGATACGGAGGACACGGACTTGTACCTGGGACGGTTGCACTGGTTGTTCCCCAAGTAAACCGGCCCTGCGTGTATATATATATATATAATATGTATGTAATTGTAGAATATATTTTACGGCAGAACCTCTCCATTGAAGGTGCTTTAAAAATGGTATAGCGTGGATGTGACTGAAACTATATTTAAAAAAAAAATCATTCAAGTTATTCGATGACTCAATTCATTTCAGTTTTAAATTGATATATATTTTTTTTTTTTACTTTTTTTGAAAAATTCTTTAAATTGATAAATTTTTTGAAAAGTTCTTACTCCGAAAATATAAAGATTTTTTTTGTCCATATAGAATTCATATATCTGGATAATCCCTAAATAATCTTCCTTTTGTCAATCCTACAAGATCATATCTTTTGTAAAGGGGTACACGTTATTACATATTTTTAAAAGATAAACTAGATTTTGACCCGCGCTTTTCAAGCGCGGGGTTGTTGGATTATATTATAATACAAAATTTTATTATATCGAAAAACATAATTTTTAACAGCTATATAATCTACAAATTAGTTTATTTGAGATTTTATATGTACACTTTTACGTAAGTTTCTTTTCGACATGAGAATTATATCCGGATCAAAAAACAAACCGAACAGACCCAAAATTATAGGTTTAGTTTAGGTTCAGAGAAGATAACCTATTGGGTTTTTTTGACCCGCAGGTCTTTGTTTGAGTCTGGGTCCTACCCTAGACCCGATCATAAATATGTGTTTATTAGGTATATTTGGATATTCCGAATATGTTTCCGGTATTATGGATATTGTTTTTAAGTTTTTGGTTTACGATTAGAGTTTTGATTTCAGGTAAATTTTTCAAATTAAAAAAAAAAATTGGGTATTTGGATAAAATTTTGGGTATTTTTCAGTTCATCGTGTCAGATTTTGAATAAGATTTTAAATTTTTAGGTATTTGAATTTTTTTGGTATTTGTTTGGAGTTTCAAATACTTTTCGTGTTTCAGATTTTTTCAGATTTTTCATATATTTCAAATTCTTTTAGGATCTTAAATACCCGAACAGATGTGGAACCATTACATCCATATCAGGTCCAACAACCTTTTGATATAGATTTTTAACGTTATTATACAAAAACATGGTTGATGAAATATTTTTCTGTGTAAAGGTATCATAAGAAATAATATTAAGATCTGTTAAAAATATTTAAAATATTGTATGTTTAGAATGATTAATGTATTATAAGAAAAATAATAAATAGTTATACATAACTCCAACAACTTTTTTATATTAGATTTTTTAAAATTGTTTCCTTTTTAATAGTATTGATTCATTTTAAGTGAAAAGTATATAAAAGTATAATATCTAAATAAATAATTTTCAAAATCTTGAATAATCAGTACTGATATCGTGAAGTCATGTTAACTTTAATAGAACCAATGAATTTCTTTATTTTTGTGAAGGTAACATGAATATTCAGAAAAATCATTTTTAAATATAAATATATTATCAAACTATAGACGGTTGAAAGTTTAGTATATGATATGAGATTTTAGTGGGAAAGTTTATATATGATGTTATTACTTTATTATAAACGAAAGAAGAAGTTAGAATGTACTCATATATGTCTTGTAATTTATCTTGCTTTAAATCATATATTATATGATAAAAGTGATGATATAAGACATTAGTTTCAATGCTTTACGATTAAAAATCAAAATGATAAATATAGTAATAGTAGTGATTAGGATTAGGATTTAGGAGTGATATTTAAATAAATAAAAGAATTGACTAAATTATTGTTAGAGAAATATATGGTAACATATTGTTAGTATAAATTTAAGGTAAGACCAAAAAATAATAAGTTAAATGAAAGGGTCCAAACAACTTTTATAGGTAGATTTTTTTAGACTCCTTCCCTTGTAATAGTATTGATAAGCATTATTATAAATTGAGAAAGATTGTTTATCCCGCAGCTGCATCTCTTGAAAAGGAACAGAAACCTTTTTTTTTCGGTCAAAATTCAGAATTTAAAATATCTCCCGTTCTGTCTATAGTAAGGTCCAAATTTGTTTTTAATATGTTTGTTCACTAACCAATAGGTCATAGCTGTTTTGACTTTTGATCAAATATATACATCAATCGTCATTATTGTAAATTATATATGTTTGGTATGACATAAAATAATGTCTACTAGGCAACGTGTGGACAATTTGATAAAGTTTGATAAAGTCACAATCCGATACTTCTTTCAAAAAAAAGTCACAATCGGATATTGATTTTAATTAATCAATTTTGTAAAGTCTATGGAGAATTTGATATTAATCAAATCACAATATATTTTTTGTTCATTTTGATTAGGCCTAATTTTGATGGATCATGTTTTAGTGAGGCTACTAAAGATTTTATGCTCAGGTATAGAACTTCAAATTATCAATTATAGAGTCACTTAGATATGATGTGCGTTGTATGAGGCTATACCATAGGAATTGATTATGAATATTATATAATTTGAGATATACAAATTTAACTATTAATGAAGTATTTTTTTGTGTATGTATCACATGAGAAAACGTATGTTAGTTATAGAATATGCGGTACTGGATATGGAGTAGAGGATAAATGAATGACTGTATTATTATTTATGAATCATTGAAAAAGTTGTAGCACTAAAAACATCCAAGGATTCAGATAAATAAATGTGACTAAGAAGTTGCTTGGATAATTAACCAAATGATTTTGATAAGTACATCTTCATCTCATGTTACTCTCTGACCATCTCAAAGTTAAACAAATACATTTCTCAACCAAATCATTTCTTACGTCAAACCAATCAAAGTTAGCCAGTTTAGCATTATTAATCTTATTGTTCATAAATCATCAGGACGATCCATCAAAAACCATAATTCACACATTGCTTACATAGAAGCAACCCCTATAAACAAAGCAATAACAGTAATTATGCTATACTAGTTAACTTTTGATCAATGGCACGGCCGCACGGGTTCGTCAATGGTTTGAACGATAACAGTTTGAGCATTCCTCTAAATTTAATTATAAGCATGACTGATTTTAATTTTTCAAATATACTACATAATCCATTAAGAAAAACTCCTTCCTACATCCTCAAGTAGATCTAATATGTTAATTAGACTAGACAAAATAACAATCTGATAGTATATAGGCTTTATATCCTTCATAAAAAAGTTATGTTAATAAAATATAACGGTGGGTGCTATGTTATTTTGTTTGTTAACTTAGAGCATGAGTAATAAAGATTTTTAGAGTGAGGTTCTTAGTATAATATAGCTATACGGACTCTTAGTTTTTTTAGTTAAAAACTAAGATACGTTTCTTATATTTTTTATTTAAAAGAGGTTTTTTAGTTTTCTTATTATACTCCCAGAGACCGATCGCCCACGAACCTATCAGGATCCCAGACAGTCGATTCTGTCTCTTCCCCACTCATGGCCGAAGCAATTGCGATCCGTAACGGGATCGAGAGGATGATCCAATCAGACATCCGCTCAACAACAATCTTCTCGGACTGCTCAACGCTCATCAGAGCAATCGTCAGCAAAAGCCAGATTACAGAGATCTATGGTGTCCTACAGGATATCCATCATCTCTCATCGCTGTTTGCTTCTATCAACTTTCAGTTCATCTCCCGTTCCCAGAACGGAGAAGCTGACTTTCTAGCAAAACGGGCCCTTAAGGCCCATAATCCTTCTGCTTCTGTTGTTTAGCTATTGCCTTCGGGCCCAAACTCTTCCTGCTTTGCTTTAATTTATAAAATCTCGTTGCTCAAAAAAAAAAAAAATTATACTCCCAGTTAACTGTAAGGTACAACCGTACAAGTGTACAACTAAAAAATAAGGTATCTTTCTTTCTATTCCCCTTCTTCCCGTTTAACTTTCATCACGACTCGGTTGTTATTCCTCGGCGCAGTCCCTTCTTATCTTCATCAAATCACGAAGCATGATGCTTAATTTATTAATTAAACATATATGCTTTTATTATTAACAAACATTTCATACATCAATTTCGAGTAGCTTCACAGCTAATGCTGCTACACTTAGCTTCTCCAAAGTAACAACTTCCAAACACTCATGACACACAAATAGAAGTATGGATAATGGCCTCCTAACTAGTCCTTATTTATAGCACTTTCAAAGACCGAAATTTAAGGCAAAAACACAAATAGAAGTATGGATATATAGGATTGAAACAAGAGAATTCTCCTCTATTCTTCGGAACAGAGATGTGCATCGAGCTCTTTGGAGACCTCGACGGCAAACTGGAGGAGAGTCTCAGGGTGAGCCACCTCCTCGTTAATTTTCTCGTACTCAAAGTGCCAATGTACAACACTTCCAGGTTCTCCTTCCTTAGGGGTCACTTGTAAGGTGATCACGAAACTTTTGTACTCGTTCATTACATCACCCTCTAACACCCTGTACGTGACCCTATTGTTCTCCGGGTCTATTGACTCGATCCTCTCTTTCATTACTCTTGCCTCCCCATCTGACCACAAATTTATAGGTTTGAGATTGTTAGAAATCTTGCATTTGAATAAGATTCATATATGTGTATATATGGATCAATCCAGCCATTTCAAATTGGTTTTGATTCAAAAGTTAGTATATTTTAATATAGATTCGCTATGCTTGTATTCATATAACTAGAGAATTATAG
This sequence comes from Brassica rapa, assembly GCF_000309985.2. Taxonomy (NCBI): domain Eukaryota; kingdom Viridiplantae; phylum Streptophyta; class Magnoliopsida; order Brassicales; family Brassicaceae; genus Brassica; species Brassica rapa. The sequence continues at coordinate 25,093,015 of NC_024801.2, forward strand.
CGTTGACTTGCCATGAAAGTAATTCCAGGTTACGACAGAACCAACTTGGCCCATTTCGCCTTCATGCAGCTCACAGCCATGAACGAAGGATGGAGATGCACTGGGGATATGGTGCTTTTTCCCGACAAACATGTCATGCAACTTCTCCGGTGAAGATTTTATCTCCACGGTGGTCTCAATGATCCCGACCAAACTAGATGCTTCTTCCGCCATTCTTGATCTCCCGATAATTTGCAAATGTCTCTTAGAGTTTTGAGTTTTGAGGATGAATGTGATCCCTTCTTAGCTCTTTACCTCCGTTTAAATAGAAGAACGAATGAAGCGAGAAATAGACTGGAAGTTATTTTATCACTAATAATTTTGATTAGTCTTTCTTCTCTTTGATCACGTTAACCCATCTGACGCTAATTGATAAGGCAAAATTATTAGATAATTAATATAAAAAAATGTAAACGCTAAAGCTATATAAAATATCATTCGTAACTCGTGTCACAACAAAAAAATGATTAGTAGAATTAGTGGGAAAGCAGTCAGTTCGTGAGCCTAAAAGAAATAAGATAAAATGATCTTGGTTTAGGGTTTCATAAGTCATGAACCATATTGGTTAACTTAAGATAAATGAAATCATTCAAATTTTTCGATGACACAATTCTATTCAGTTTTTTATTGATAAATTTCTTGAAAAGTTCTTACTCCGAAAATAATAAGTATTTATATTTCTGGATAATCTCTATACCTATATATACGATCATCCTTCTAACAAATCCTATAAGATATATTCCGTAAATGGATTACACGTTGTTATTTCATTATTTTTAAAAGATAAATAAGTATTTATAGGTTGAAAAAGGTGTTTATCCGGGAGCTGCATCTCTTTAAGTGGAACGAAAACGGAAGTTCAGAATTTAAAATATCTCCCCATTCTGATTTAAGGTCCGGAATTTATTTTCATGTGTTTGTTCACTAACCCCACAGGTCACATAGTTTGATTTTTGATCAAATAAACATACTTATCAAACTTCATTACTATAATAATATCTCCTTTTGGTATATGATAAAAGATAATGTCTACCATGCCCCGTGTACGTGTAGACCAAGTTTTGAAAAAATATTTGGTAAAGTCACCATGGATATTGATTTTAATACTATATACTCCTTCTGTTTTTAAATAAGTATCACTTTAGAGATTAAGGAATTTGTATAATTGACTATCATATTCCTATTTAATGTTTGATTAATTAAATAAAAATGATTTAAATAAAAATCTATTGGTTATTCAAAAAAGTAAAAACTAGATTTAATATACAAAATAACATTGAAATGGTAGAATGTTGCTTTTTCTGATGCAAAATGAAAAAAAATCTAAACTGACACGTATTATTAAATATATGGAGTATAAATTGAGAAAAGTCTAGGGAGAATTGGTATTAATCAAATCGAAAAATTATTTTTGTTGCTTTTGATGGATCATGTTTTAGTTTATCTATGGCTACTAGAGATTTTATTTCTTCCATGGAGCTTAGGTATGATATGAAGGTTGCATTTGAAGCTAGTCTCAGAGGAACAAAAGTAAAGGCTCGCCTCGTGAAACTTGTGAAAGTCAATTGATGCAAGAGTTTTGTTTCACTTCTCCAATAGCGTAGATGCGTCTTTCCTCGATCTCACCACTATAGGTGAGGTCGATAAGCGTCTACCCTTGTCTGAAACAGATGCACAATCTATTTCTTCTCTGCACCGAAGAGAGAGCAATGACACATGTCTGAGTACATACACTGATACACAAATAACACAACTCCCTTAAACCATGAAAGCACATTATCATAAACACACTCTTCAACTTAGATAAAACATAGCTTCTCTGACCTCATGGCCGAATATGTCCCTTTATTATTTTCAAACGTACATCAAACACTAGCAAACATAAACTTGAAGTAGTCTTGAGGAAGCGTTACTTCTTTTACATATCGATTCAAATTAAAACTTCAAACATAATCCGGCCTTAATATTATTCATACACGGATGAGTCGACACACACCAAGTCACCAACATATACCTCTTACCCAAACTAGGACACAGCTCATTATTTGTTGAAAGCTTCGAAGACACAAAGATGCACAAACTTAACAAACACACGAAGAGTAATCCTCTATTATTCTGTCAAGAGATATTCATCGATATCTTTTGACACTTCAACACTTAACTGGAGGTGACTTTCAGGGTGTTCAACTTCTTCGCTGACTTTCTCGTACTCAAGGTCCCAGTGCACAATACCACCAGGCCCTCCATGCTTAGGGGTCACCTGGATCGTGCTCACAAAACTCTTGTACATTTTCAACAGATCACTTTCTATAACCCTGAACGTGATCAGGTTCTTCTCCGGCTCCACCTCCTCGACCCTATCCTTACACACTATTGCCACTCCATCTGCATCAATTGTTAACTTTTTATTTATATAGGTTGTTAGGGCATTTACGAATCAACGTAATGTTATTTTTATAAGCATAAGACTCTCATCGACTTGTCAATCAAAATTTAATCTCTGTTTCGGTTCTAAGCATTTTTGTTACTATTAGATTCACATTGCAATTGTACATTTACAAAAAAATAGTTTAGATTTCGGTTTAGAATCCAATAGTTTTAATAAAATATTATAGAGATACAATGACTTGCCAATAACGTAGCTCCAGATGACCACTGAACCGACTTTTCCCCAGTCGCCTTCCTGTAGCTCACAGTTCCGGACCTTGTCTGGAGTTGCTTTGGGCAGATCGTGTACTCTTCCTGCCCACATGTGATGGAACTTTTCAGCAGAAGCTTTTATCTCCACATCTGCCTCAAGCTTTCCCACCAAATTAGCCGCTTCTGCCATGATTTTTGCTTACTTAAATAAAAAGTTAGGACTTTTGGAAAGGAGTGAGTTATATTCATGTTTTATTTGGCCTCTATATGTAGAGGAAGAGTGAGCAACTGTCAAAGAATAATTGTTTTTTATAGCACACTACTAAAACATGTTTTTATTTTTAAAATAACATATAAGAAGAAAAATAGCAGTAGGGTTAATTGGGATTTACTGTCTATAATTTAAAGTTTAAAGAATCTAATTTAAAAATAATATTATATATTCTATTTTTAAATAATTACTTTTTAAATACTTTAAAAGGTAAATCTTGAAAATATAATATTTTTATTTTGGGTAACTTTCTCAAATAGTTATTTTCAAGTTTCTATCACAAAAATAGTTTTAATGAGGAAAACGACTAAAATAAATTTCATTATTGAGGCAAAAGACATTTATACTTTAGATATATAAATACAAACAAATAAATAAATAAATAAAAATTATAGTTTTAAATTATATTATGAGAAAAATACTAGAATAGCACTAAACCAAGTTTATGTTCCCAAAGTAGCACTCAAGGCTCAAAGTCACAAAAATAGGTTTCATTAAAGAGGTAAATATACACTTATACCCCTTGGGTTAATTAATCCAAATCTTAGGGTTTAGAGTTAAGGGGTGGAGTTTTGGAATTAGGGTTTAAAATTTTATAAAAAAAATACTAAAATAAAAAATAAAAATTTTAAAAACAGTTTCAAAAAGTATTTTTAAATTATAAAAAAAAAATTTGAAAAAAAAAATTAAATTGAAAAAAAAAATTATAAAAATTTCGAATCTGAAAACATATAATCTGAAACTATAAAAAAAAAATCTTTTTTTCATTTTTTTTATTTTTATTTTATTTATTTTTATTTATTTTTGTTTGTTTATTTAATTTTAAACCAAGGGTATTAGGGATATTTTACCCTTTAATGAATGTTATTTTTGTGACTTTCTCCTTCTAGTGCTATTTTTGAGACATAAACTTCAAAGGTGCTATTATTGACAATTGCCCTTATATTTTTTCAGATTCAAACTTATTTATAAACAAATAAAAAATTATTATTTTTCAAATTATTATTTTTAATTCAAAAATACTTTTTGAAACTGTTTTTAAAATTTTAAATTTTTATTTTTAAAAATTTAAAAGTTATTCCCAAAACTTCACCTTTAACTCAAAACTATAAGTATATATTAATTAATTCTAGGAGTATAAATGTATATTTACTTTTTTAATTAAATATTTTGATCATTTTAATCTTTGAAAATTATATTTGTGACAAAAAACCTTTTTTAAGATTATCATAGAAAATTTCTCTTTTATTTTTCGAGTGGTCTTGCAATAACTCACAATTTTGGACAGAGTCAGATCGGTGAACATGCTTTTGAAACATTCCAATGAAGCTTCCACTTGATGGGATCTCTTACAAAAATTATTTGTATATACATATGTGTATTAATATTATTACATAGTGTTAAATATATATAAATAGTCTATATAATAATAAAATCGTAAATATATTTCATATTATACAATATGAATAAGTTTAATAATAGAATTAATATAAATATATACTTTTATTTTAGTGAAACTTAATTTGATTTAAAGTAATAATTTGTCTTACTAAAACGAACAAAAATATGTGTAATTTTAAATCAAATAAAATAAATAATTTTATTTTAAATAGGACTTTCAAAATTTGGACCGCCTCTAATTGCATCTCCAACTCTATTCTATTTGTTACTCTAAAATGAAAAGAAATAGAGTACGAAGTAAGAAATGATCCAACTTCATATTTCATTCTATAATAAAGTTTAATCCATATATAGAATAATTTATTTTTTATTTGTTCAATACTCTATCATAGAATGAGATATGTAGTTTGGTTGGAAAAAATTTACTCTATTTTTTATTCTATTTTAAAAGAAAAAATGAAATTTTAAAGTAGCAAACATAAACATAATTTAAAAAATTATTGATATTCATCATATTTTTAGGTTATTGTACCAAATATCCTTTTATTATTAACAAACGTACATCAAATACTAGCAAACATAAACTTAAAGTAGTCTTGTAGGCAGCTTTAATTGCTCTTATTACACGTCGATTCCAACTAAGAAACTTCAAACATAACTCCGCGTAATATTATACATACACGCGTGAGTTGACACTTGACACACACCACACCATACACCTCGTACCCAAAGTCGGACATTGCACATTATTCATTGCAACTATAAAGACTTAAAGACTCACACAACACACACGAAGAGTAACCGTCTACTCTTCTGCCAAGAGATATTCATCGATATCTTTTGAAATTTCAACAGCAAGCTGGAGGAAAGTTTCAGGGTGACCAGCGTCTACGATTATTTTCTCGTACTCCATGTGCCATTTCACAACACTACCAGGCTCTCCATGTTTAGGGATCACTTGGATTGTGGACACAAAACTCTTGAAATCTTTCATCATATCACCTTCTATAACCCTGAACTTGATCAGGTTCTTCTCGGGATCCACTGCCTCTACCCTCTTCTTGGTCATTGCTGCCTCTCCATCTGCACCAATTGTTAAACTTTTGCTTATATAGGTTGGGGGGGTGGGGGGCATTGACGAATCAACGTAAATGTTTTTTTCAAAAACTTAATACTCTCTTCGACTTTTCAATTAAGATTTGATATCTGTTTCTGTTCTAACCAGCTTTTGTTGTATATTTAAAAAACAGTTCAAATTTCGGTTTAAATTCAATGGTTAAAAAATAAATAATGTACATATAACTTACCATGAACGTAGTTCCAGATGACCACTGAACCGAGTTTGCCCCAGTCGCCTTCTAGTAACTCACAACTCTTGATCTTGCCTGGAGTTGCTTTAAGCCATTCGCCTTGTCTTCCTGCGAACATGTCATGAAACTTTCCAGCAGAAGCTTTGATCTCCACATCTGCCTCAAGCTTTCCCACCAAACTAGTCGCTTCCGCCATGATTTTTGCTTACTTTAGAAAAATGTTAGGATTTTTGGAGAGAAGTGAGTTATCTTTTGATTTCTTTAGTCTCTATATGTAGAGGAATGAGTGAGCAAGTGTCGAAAAATTGAACGATATTTTGTTCATCAAATATAGGTTTTGATTGGTGACATGAGTTACATTTGATTAAGTTGAAGTTAGAGCAGTTCCAACACAACCTTGAAGAGAGTTTCTAAGAATTAAAAATAAAAAATAAAAAAAATAAAGTAAAAGAAATAAAAAAAAAAAAGAACGAATCGGTTCTAAAATTGGACTCTTTAAGAACCAGTTAAATTTTTTTACCTCCACATGTCATCCTCTAAATACATCTGGTTCCACTTGTTTCTATCTTACTAATTCAATTGTTTTATTTAAATTAAAATTAAATTATTTTGTTTAATTATTATTATTTTGTTTTAAAGAACCTCCTTTTTAGAAACTAATGGATAATGTTGCTCTTAGGCTTCTACCTCTAAAATGTTACTAATTACGCATTAATTTTTTTTTTTTATTTTAGGTTTGATTTAAAATGTGTTGTAGTTGAGTTACAACTTTGACTTAGACCCTTTATAAAATTGTTAACTCAAATCAAAATCTACATCAACCTAAATCCAATGTTTTAGAAGTAAAGATACAAATTTGATTGATTTTTTTGTGTTAAAAAATGAAAATCGTGAGCAAATAATTGTGTGCCATAAATAGTACTCTACCTTAATTTATGCTGGTCAAAGGTTTTATATTCTTTTTGTTCCTAATTTTTTGAATTATTCAAACGTTTAACCAATTATTATAAAAAAAATCTTAAGTTAAATTCTATTTGATAACTGAAAAAAATATCAGTCACAAAATTCAATATATATGACCCTAAGTTAGTGTATCACGTCACTTTCAGTCACAAAATTCTATATAATTTTTTGCTATTATTGGGGTTTTAATTAAAGTTCATGCTATTATTATTAATATTTCATTTAATTTAACTTATTATTGATATTAGAATAAATAGTATTAGTACTTATTATAATACCTAGAAAATAATACATACTGGAAATTATTTTCAAACTTTTTATTTTTATTTATTTATTTAAATAAGGTTAGTGGTTCATTTGTTTTAAAAAAAGTTATATTTATATGTTTATATATTCAATTTTTTAATTTAGAATTCATTCTACAACTTATACATCAAAAAGGTTACCAGTCATAAATTTAATAAATGGTAAAATTTTATTATACTACAAACTTACCAAATAAACTTACAGTTTTTACTACATATCTTTTACTACAAATTCCATCAATTTACAAATCATAGTGTAATTTAATTCTAATAGTACATGTCACCGGTCGAAACCATAATGAATGAAGTTTCACATCAGAGAAATAATTAACTAATACAGAAGAAAACAATATCACTAATTAGAGGAAGTGTGAATGTTGTTTTCACAATTTGTCCATGCACAAGCGTGAGAAGAAGTGTAAATGAATGAATTAAATCTCACATTGGTAGTTGAAAAAATAAGTAACTAATATAGAAAGGAACAAGACCAATTTATTTATCACCAATAAAAGCATTTCTAACATGTCATTAATCTTTAAATTTTAAGAGTTTTTTTATCTTCAACCGACTCTCAAACCTTCAAATTTTTAAGATTTTGAATAGTAAAATTCAAATCTGAGTTTTCATTTTCAAAATCTCGAAACATTAGTTAATTTTTATTTTAGTCCTTAAAAATATGTAACTTACCTAGAATTCTACTAATATTAATTTTTACATCATTTTAATATTGATAATTACATTTCCCTTAAATATTCACATATATTAATATTAGTACATAAAACATATAAATATGTTAATATTGAAATCAAAATTATTAATATAAAATAATATTATGCATATGTATAACCATTTTGTAACTCCTTTTCTATTTGATATATATTTTTGTAAACAATAATGTTTTTATTCGGTGAAACCAAAATATCCATATATGAATTATAAATATATTTTTTTTCATTTTTAGTGTGTAATTATTGTTTAGCCATAAAAGTTAAATTTTTAGAGTAAATTTTTATTAATGATAAAGACTAACAATTAATCTATAAAAACATTTAAAATATATTTAAATTGTTTTGTTAGAATAACCTATATTCAAATCCTCATTTTGAGAGTCATCTGCCATCAAAATAAAATTGCTGTTTAGAAAGGGAAATTGCCATAAATACCACATTCATAGTATCACTTTTCATGTTTACACTAACCATTTTTATCCTTATTTTTAATAAAGTGTAAAATACAATTATACTCTTATGATTAACTAATCTAGACTTAGGGTTTAGAGTTGAGGGATGGGGTAGGATTTTTGGAATGTGAAATTTATGATTCTAATAAATATATAAATACTTAAAAAATATATAAAATTTTTAAAAAAATAGTTTCAAACATAATTTTCGTTTTCCAAAAAGAAATTTGAAAAAAAAATAAAAAAAATTCGAAAAACAAATTTAAAAAAAATTTATAAAAAAGTTCGAATTTGAAAAATTATAATTCGAAAACAAAAAAAAAACTATTATTTTTATTTTTTAATTTTTTTAATTTTTAATTTTATTTTTTATATTTAAATAATGATTTATTATATATATAAATAACAAGGACATAAGAGTTTTTTATCACTTAAAGAAAAAAATATTTTTAAAAATGACTCATTAATAGTGATAAAAATAAAAAGTGGTACTATGAAAATGGTAAACATGTAATTTTCCAGTTTAGAAATGACTTTCGGTGAGTTGGAAAACAAAAAACATAACAAAATCGATATCATGATCATTTTTGTGGCCCCATGGTGATCGTGGGCTGTCATAATAGCTGACATGCAACGTTTTTCTAATGTTTATCCTGAAAAATATCTTCTGCCAAGAAACTACAATTTCAGGATGTCTTCTTTGGTTAAAATATTTTTTTAGTCAGAAGTTTGAAGTACACTTTTGTATTCAAAAATTTTTTTTGAATTATTTTTAGCAAATCTTTCTATATATTTAATAATATCTTATTAAATAAACATATAATTCAAATTGGGTAAAGTATTGATAATTATATATTCATGAATAAATACACATTTATGAAAGTTTTTTAAAATTTTATGAAGACAAACATATTTATCAATATCCTAATAAATTGTAGAAAATATTATATTCATAAAGGTTGATCTAAGCTTAAATTCATGAAAATATGATACACATTCAGAAAGGTCTTTTTGATCTTAAATTCGTGAATGTCTTCTTAAACATATTTATCAATATGTTTCTCAGTAATAAATTTGAGTGATGAAAACTTTGAGAGCTATTTGAGTGATGAAAACTTTTTTATTATTCTATAACGTTTCTCAGTAAAAAATTTAAAACTGTTTCACTTCAAAATGTTTCCCTAGTAGATTTATAAGTTCAAATTTTGGGCCGTATGTTTTTGGTTACTTCGCAATTTCAGTGTTGCCAAAAAGAATCAATTTCAGTGAGGCTGTAACAGAAAATAACGGGCTTTATTTTGTTGTTTTCGGCGAATGGGCTTTACTAAATTTTGGTATTGTTTTATTTCTCTTGTTTAAATAGAAACTCTATTACAATTCTATATACACTATTTTTGGGTACAATTCTACGTATACTATTTATAACTATAATGCTGGTGGCACAAAATAATTAAAAAAAATGGTACTAAAATAAATAAATTAAAATATTGACCTGAGCGTCCAAATAATACTGTAATTTGACCGCAAAACCGATAAAAAGGTAGGGTGCTAAAATATAAATTTATTATAAACACAGGGAGCTGTTTTAGTTGCTTTTAACACATAAATTCAATGCCTCCAAAGAACATTATAAACACAGCTCATGGACATTACCAAGAAACCCCAATTACAATTATTAGTACGTCAAAGTTCATTATTATGAAATTAGTTATGTTTTGAAAGAAAAAGAAAATATAAAAAAATTAAAAAATGAAGAAGAAACAGTAAAAAGAAGAGGGTGCTTTCGAAGACTCTTCCCTCGAATAAACGCAAAGAAGTGACAGCCGTTATTAATACCGCCTGTCGTACTTTCTTCCACAGACCTAACCACACACACGACACTCTCTCTCTCTCTCTTTGCTTACGACCTCCGAGACAAATAGAGAATTCTTGTAAAAGCTTTTACCTTTTAGAGGAAAGAACAGTGCAGATCTTAGAAGGGTCCGAAGACCCACCACGAAAATAAACCAACTACAACCAAGTCAAAGTCTTATTTTTACCCACAAGACAAAAAGTTGAATTCCACAAACCCTTTTTATTCCATCTTCTCTCTTCTGTCTTTGCTTTGGAAGAAGTCTCCAGCTTCATTTGACTTCAACTGTTCCAGGTTATTTGTTTGTCTTCATGTTCGTCTGTTTTGTGGCTTCTCTGAGATGACTCACGTGTTGGTACGAAGAGAGAGACACGGAAGCAAAAGTAAAAGATGGGACATGACCATCAAATATTTCTTCTTCTTCTTCTTCTTAGTTGTCATGTTTCAGATATGCTTGTCCTCATCATCAGCTTCTGTTGATTCTCGTCGTCACTTCGTCTCGTCGCCGCCGAGAAAGACTCTGGTGTATGCAACGGCGCCGTTTCGTGGGGATTTTCATATAGAAGATAACATTTATGGAGACGACAAGAGAGTAGTTCACACCGGTCCCAATCCTCTCCACAACTAACTTTTACGTGTTGCTATTATTATCCATTACCCTCCACACCCACCCTACGAAGGCTACAAGCAAGACGCAAACGTGAAACGCTAATCGCGATGCAGAGGTACCCTTAGTGTAAAATCAAGAATGTCATAGATTTTGTAAGGTAGAATCCTCTTTTTGTATCTCATGGAGCATATAAACATTTTAGCTTTTTGTGTAGGGCTTAGTTCGGGTATGTGGAACTATATAATGTTAGTATTAAGAGTTTAAACTTTAAAGGTTACTCACCACTTATTCCTTAAATTTCATTTTCCGTTGAAATGTTAGTAAAATATGGTGTTTTTCGTTTGTTTTCTTCATATAAAGGAGATTAAATTATCTTATGATCTACATATATAAAGAAAAAACAATTGAATTGGTTAAGTACTAACCAGCGGGTATAATGTTGCTGTGTTTAATATAATCATCATAACACAATAAGTGTGTTATTCTTCATTTGGCGTTTTTAGCTCTTTAAGTCTCGTATTAATTTTCCACATCTGCCTTCATAAATCCTTTTTTATTCAACATACACCTACCCCCTAGCGAGCAAATGAGTTAGTATGAATAATTATCTCTTATACTAGTATTACTATTACCAATACTTGTACAGTGATTAGATCAATCAACTGCTCATCATGACTATTCATTTGACAAATCTGCAAAGCGACCGAAAGATCCTCCCCATCTCAAACTTCGTTAGCACTATTATGTTCAACTAGAAAACTCAACGATACATATGTATATCAAAGTAGTTTTTTTTTTTGTGTGGAAAATGTTGAATTTGAAATCTTCATACCAACCATTTACAAACTAGGTCTCGAGGAACATTGCCACCATAGAACGTGATACTAAGGAACAAAAACTGGACCTATCCAACGGTTCAAATGGGATAGTATAATTGGATTGTGGTCATTATTCTTTTGATATCAACTAAAGTTTCAACCATATATATATAAAATGTTCGTACAGATTAAATGTGATTTTACTACCTACGCTGATTAAAAAGAAAGGAAAAAGAAGCGAAACCTCTTCCAGAAATGTTCACGTTCAGTGAAAAAAGAATGTGAAAAAAAATTAATACATGATCAAAGAAATAGTTTATGACTTTATTCATAGCATCCATAATTTCTCTCTGACTAGATTCTATTTGAACTATTTTAAAATTTTGTCGTATCATTCATTAGTATTATCTAGCATTTTCTTTTACAGGTTTAACATTTATGTCTAGTAAATGGAGAAAATAACGGGATTGAATGACACCAGGGTAATATCAATTAATATGTATAAATCATACGTATGGAGAAGAGAAATGGTCAGGCCATGGCTGTGAGTCTGTGACACTGTCCATCTTCTTAATTGCTTTCTGCATCTTTTCTTTACCGTTCCCCTCTTCATACGCAGTCACGTCAATAAATGTTCATAGTCGTTTTTTTTTCTTCTAGATTTAGCACCGCTAGATCAATCTCATAAGTCATACTAAGTGTTTAAAACTCCTTGCCAAACAAAACTTTGCAAAGTCCACAACAGTAAATCACTCAGGCTGAAGTCCAAGACCAAGTAGCCTACACACAACTATAACGATCTTCTTTAACATTTTACCAAAAAAAAAAAAACTATAACAAGGATTTAGGCCAAAAAAGTCATTCTATATATGAAACGCATGCAATGATTAAGATAAAAAAAAAAATCAAATGTCATCTCAAGAAAAGGGCAAGACAAAATCGGTTAAAGAGTATCAGAAAGAAATAACACATCGTGAGCCGACATAATGAAGATTGAAAACATGACGGAAACTTGAATTTTTAAGACCGGGTTTGTTTTGTCAACCAACGGAGACCCAATAACGTTAGAAACTCATAGGGAATTGTGTAAACGAGATTAAAATATTTTGTTACATTTAATTCTTGACTATAAACACACTCGTATAAATGTATTATCGAGACAGATAACGGAACGGTCTTAATTACGACGCTACCTTTATAGAAGTCCCAAAGATTCTCTAGCGTAAGTATCGGTCAAAGATATTCGTTCATAAATGTCCCATTCATTATACCTAAGTAGGAGTAATTAATTTCATAAGAATGTGTGTTCTTGTTAATTTTGGCACACAAGTAGCTAGGTCCCCAGCTCTTTTGCTTAATTGGGTAATAGATATAGATACTAATTTTTTTGGTAAATATACTAATTAATTTCATCCGGCATCAGTGGCGGAGCTATGCCCATTTTGGGTGGAGCAGTTGCCCCTTCACGATATTTGAAAATTTTTCATGTAATTGTGTACCATTTTTTTATAATGTCCCTGTTGATATTCAAAATTGTACACTGATATTTAAATTTTGCCTTCGATAAAAATAATTTATAGATTCGCCACTGTCTGGTATAGTCTAATTTTCTTTTATCACAGTACTATCAAATTTCATCCGGTATAGTATAATTTTTTTTTGTACTTTTGTAGATTAGTTGGAAAGTTTTTTTTTTGAATACTAAATATATTATGCTATTACAAACTTTGAAAAATATTACAGACGATTTTACAGCCGATAATTCTACATATTTTATTCACGCATGACTGCATCACCTGTGTCATCCTATTAGATATATGTTGTAGATCTATTGTAAGTTGTTTCTTCATTAATTCGCATAATTCCGTCATCTACAAGAATCGACACTCAGATCACCTGGTATAGTATACTTTTTTTTGTGCTTTTGTAGATACGTCGGAAAGTTCTTACACAATGCGTTTATCCTAATATATTATTTGAACTCTAACTAAACAAAAGAAACATTTTTAATACATAATTTTGAATGTAAAAAGCATATGTGTATATTTTCACCACATCACTTTTCTATGATAGTCGCACAATGTTATCAAATTCGTATGTTGCACGTAGAATACATGAATGTAAAATACACTTTGCCTCAGCCCAGTAGAGCAGCAAGACTAGGCCCAACCCATGTTCGACCCAATAAATATCTCAGACTATAAATTAGAGCGAATTAAACCGGGATCCGGTACGAGAACCAGCCGACTGTTATATGATTGGAGAAAGAGGAAGAGAATATGCCTTTGGAGTCAAAGAAGAAGATTCGCGTGACTCATCTTCCTCCCAGCTCTTCTCTCTGTTACAACAACTATCATCCGCGTTTTATTTTGTTCCAGCATCGTCATCAATCTCTCCGCGTATATACGATCTCAAGGTTTGTTTCTCTGCTCTCAAAATCTATCGCTTGTTCCTCTCTAGCTGAGCTGAATCTGTATGTATCGCTGACTCTATATCGGACTTTGCGTCGTCTCGTTTTTCTCCTGGAACAGTTGTATAATCGAACTTGCTCGATTCGTATCGATTTTGAATCTGTGCATGCTTTCCTGATCAATTTGTGATGAATCCAAATCCATAATCCATGAACTATTGAACTTGTTAGCCGAAAAAAGCTGGTGACAATTGAGTATTCTAAATTTAGGTGACAAAAACCTAATTTCTATCTGGCAAAATACAGTTTCAAGATTAACAGATCAACCAACAATCTGTTAATCTTGTTGATTCAGTGATGAATGTGTTTGATTGCAATCAATTTTCAATTTACCTAAAAAAACGAATGTGTTTTTTTTTTGGTTCTTGTGGTGATCAGAGCAGCAGCTATTAGCTGAATCCAGCAGTAGCAACAAGCCAAGGCTAGACCAGCAAGTCGTTTTTGCTGGCTAGCTGAGATTTTTTGCGTTTGTGATCTTGAAATTTTTTCCACATGAGCCCTCAAAGCGTATCGAAGACGAGCAAATCCCTTGAGGGTCTCCATGGGGTTCATGTGGTGTCTCATTCGCCTTTCGCATTCGAGGGCATCAGCCAAGTATCTAGCTTTGGATCCTCAGATGCAGGAACAAAGCAGAGTCTATTCATTGAGTAAGTTTATCGGCTAAATAATAAATCGTTTAACATATTGAGATGTTAAGGACATGTTTGTTCACTGTGTCTGAGGTTAGATGTTTGATTCCTTTGCTCTTATTATTTTATCTTCTGCAGACGTGTCTGGCAACAAAGGCCACCATGCCTGAGACCTATCCACTGCTGCATCCACGGTATCTTTTCATCTTTTTTCCTTTCTTTTTGAAGATCAGTAAGTTGTATCCATCTTTTGATATTCAATCCATGTGTGTTAACACCTATAACAACAGGTGATCAGAGTCTCTTAGAAACAGCTGCTAATGTCATCACATCGCTCCCTTTCATTTTCCTCGGTATGCAGACCCCAAGGTAAATCATTCTTTCTTGTTCCATATAATTTCAGTATATTATTCCTGTAAAAGTAACCAATATGGAGAAAAAATGCGATATATAGGAAAAACCTGAACATGAAAGTGTATGCAAACTCCTTAATCGGAGTTGGAGTCGCGTCGAGTTTGTATCATTCTTCGAGAGGGAAGTTGAGGAAGTACCTAAGATGGGCTGATTACACAATGATAGCCACAGCCACAGTAGTAAGTCTTTTACTTCTTTGCACATTGAACATACGTAGATACTACCGTTTACAAGACTAATTGGAACAATATTGTGCAGTGTCTATCAAGGGCTCTTAGGGAAGAGAATCCAAAGTTCTTGATGGCTGCATCGGCTTTGGCTCTACCCTTCCAGCCTCTCGTGGTTTCAGCTGTTCACACCGGAATGATGGAGGTAGCATTTGCGAAAAGAGCCTTAAAGGATCCTGATTTGAAAACTGCTCATAACGTACACAAGATGTCTACATTGTTGGGCGGAGCTTTGTTCATAGCTGACGATCTTTTCCCTGAAACACCATTCATTCACGCCGGTTGGCATCTCGCTGCAGCCATTGGCGTTGGGACTTGCAATAAGCTTCTTCAGTAGTTCCACAATACCAAATATATATTGAGTAGTTGTGGAACTACTGCCACATTCTTGGTTCAGAGAAACCACGGTTTCACTGAGCTCATTAATCAGCCGACATAGCTAGTTACCTTTGTAGTGATCTTATCTTCAATGTATATGTATGGAAACCAAAACAAGTCGCTTGTATTCTTTAGAGAGCCAGTACTTTTGTTTTCTTTCTTGGATACATTGAAAGTAGCTTGTAATTTTTAGAGAACCAGTACATGACATGTGCGTCTCTGTCTTAGATCTTTCAACGAGCATAAACAATAGTACAATTGAATGAATAAGAGCTGGATCCATGAAAGAGTATTAAGCTTAGATACCAAATGGAAACGTTCCATCTTACAAACGCTAAGCATAGAAATGGAAAGAGGAGAACTCAATACTACTGAAGTCAGTTCTGACTCTAGGCTAGTTTAGGAAGTACGAAGATGTGATTCCCTGGGCAAAACCAGACTAAAATTTACAAAAACTTGAACGGTTCTATTTTTTCTAAATCCAAAAAATCGAAACCTAGTCGAAAATTGAATGGCTGAAACCTAAAATACTAATTTACAAAACTGAATTAAAAAAAGTACTCAAATATTTTTCAGTTTTAGGTTAACTTGGGTTTTGTTTTTTATCGGTTTTGGTTTAGAACGCAAACCAAAATCTGAATTATATTGTAATTTGGTTATGTTTTGGATTTCATAAAAATGATAAAATAGAAAACTGATCCGAATCCCCTATCCCCCTAGATCCGAACCGATCTGAAGAAAAAAAACAGTTCTCAGACTCTAACCACTTTCTATGCATTTCGATTGATTACTCTACTTTTTTTTTCTTGTTTGAATGAGTACAAAAAAAACACAAAACTAACAAATTTTTTTTTTTAATTTACAGTGTATTTGGAAGACTCAAAACCTAGGAGTGTGGGTAGTAATAAAAGGAGTCTAACAAAAGTTTAAGTTATCATTTTAAAATTCACATAAATGATGGAGAATGGATACACACCCAGTTAAATTTCTAAATATGACAATGATTTAGGATATGATAATGAAAACAAAAGAGGTTAAACACAAAAGCATAAACACAAGATAGACAATGAAAGCATAGGGGGTAATGTCAAAAACACAAGAGCTTAAACATAAGCATAAAATAATAGTCTTAGAAAACAAGTCTGACAAGGAAGAGCTCGATAAAACAGTCTTGAGGCAAAAGATAGAAGAGATTTTACAACCAAGATAAAACAAAAGTAAAGACCTCCCTCCACAGCTCAGACTAACTTCCTCAATTTAACCTGTAAAATTGTGAAAATCAAACATTCTGTTTCTGTAAGAATAGGTACTAGTTGTGTATAACGGCAATTCACAAACTGAATCTTATAATAAAAACTTACACTTGATCTCTGAGCAGGTAGAGAGACATGCGTTTCCTTTTGTGAAGACGAGACATGCGTTTCAAGAGGATGCTTGACTTGCACTAAGCTTGGACGATAAGAGCAAACAAGTGGGGGACGAGCAGCTTTACTGTGTTGGTGTTCGAGTATGAGAGCTTCTCCGAGGTTGACGGAGGATCAAGTAGCCGTCTTGTCCAAACACAAAAGCCATGTGAGAAGTCTTGGTTCTGTTTAGTTCAAACAGTTCAAACAAGACAGCAACTTTGTTTTCCTTATCGACAAAGAAGCTCCCACCAGAATGTGAGGAATAGAGCTTAAAACCGTAGCTACGGAAGGGCCCCGGTTGCTTTGGCAAATTTGGAAAGCCGAAGGTCCTTTAGTGGAGTCTGGAGTGAGGTCCCCTGCTCATGCGGGATTGCTGGCGATATCTTGGGCCACTACAGCTGTGAAGGACCACAAACTGAGGAATGTTCGGTTTTTAATTTTCATCCGCTGAGGCTGCAGGTGCACTGAGTAACCCGCTGGAGTATCCTTCTATTTATTATGGGGCGCTAGGGAGCGTCTATTCTCTTTCTAAGAGCTCCATGGTTTTGGTTCATCGAACTTGCAACACTGGCTGCTTCTGCAATCGCAGATAGTGTCGTAAGTGGCCAGCGGTCCCATTCTTATGTGGCATCTGGTGGGCCTCGGTGGTTGGCGATGTTGCTTGACAAGGAAGCAATTTCCTCTTGATTTCTTACAACGATATTGCACTCGGAGAATTCCCTTCTTGTGTTAGAAGGATACTTTATCTCTCATTCTCTCAATCTTTTTGAGTTTTCTTACTATGGGACCTACTGGTTTCCAATTTGTTAAAAATATATATATAAACATTGACAGGTGATCAGAGTCTCTTTAGAAACAGCTGCTAATGTGATCACATCGCTCCCCAAGGTATTTGCAATAAGCTTCTTCAGTAGTTCCACGATACCATATATATATCGTGTAGCTGTGGAACTACTGCCATATTCTTGGTTCAGAGAAACCACTGTTTCACTGAACTCATTAATCAGCCGACATAACTAGTTACCTTTGTGTCTTCCTATCTTCAATATATGGAACCAAAACAAGTCGCTTGTAATCTTTAGAGAACCAGTACTTTTGCGTCTCTGTCTTAGATCTTTCAACGAGCATAAACAATAGTACATGTGAATCAGTAAGAGTTTGGTCCATAAAAGAGTATTAAGCTTTGATACTAAAGGGGATTGTTCCATCTTACAGATGCTAAGCATAGAAATAGGAAGAAGAGTAATCAATACTACTCAAATCAGTCCTGAATCCAGAGCTAATGTTAGTTTAGGAAATTTGTTTCCCTTGTACACTTGTCACTTGTAAACCAATTAGCTTAACCAGGATGAAATAAATAATCTGATAGAACCGGAGGGAGATAGTAAACCGAACCAAGGTCGGTTAAATAAAACAAAAACAGTTAATGGGTCCCAGTGTAACTCCACTTTGATTGCAAAAGCCGAAAGGCATGGATATATTGGAATAGTGGCCACCAATAAATATAGACATTTGGGAAATCTGGAGTCATGCATGCCAACTATAACTTGTTAATTATCGCACAATGCGTGGAGTATATATCTACCATTTGAAAAATTATATAAATCTCTAAAGCTAAGAATAAAACTTTATAATCCATAAAAAGACTAAAGTATGTGTTTAGTTATAGTAATATTATTGCATTATACGCATTTTTCTTAAAGTGACTATCTTTAAATGTTATTCATTAAAATATACTACCTCCGTTCCCGAAAGTAAGATGTTTTAGATTTTTTTTTTGTTCCACAAAAATAGATTTTCTATATTGTTAAGGTACTTTTTTATACTTTTGATGAACATTAATTGAGAATATTTGAATTGATTAAATTTCATTTGTGGAAAGTTATTGGAAATTGTATAATAAAATAAAAAATAAATTAAATTATAGACATTTATTAAATTCTTAATAAGCGTGCATATTTTAGAAAATCTTAGTTTCAGGAACAGAGGGAGTATGTTTAATAATGAATATGATATTGTAATTGGTCAACTAGGGTCTTTAGCTTATTTCCCTAAAGTTAGCTAGACCTAATCTATTTTGTATAAATACTTTGCGAGACACATGAATAAACTCAGACGTCTAATCAGTGATACTTATGTAATATTTTTTGTTAAATAATCAACTATGTTTTTTTGCTTAAACTATATTCAACTATGCTAATTTACCTTAATATAATTATATAAACTATAGTTTTCGGAACTTTCAAGAAAAATGTATTTATGTTTTAGATGGTACATGATTAGGTTTCAGATGTTAAAAACATCATAGTACTACTTTTTTCTTAATTAATACGGTATTAGTTAATACGTTCTTCGACATTTATAACAAGATCTTTTAAGCTTAGACCATTCTCGTTTTTTTCTAAGATTATTGTATTCGTAACGCTCAACGCAAAACAACACTTCGGCCACCCGTTACTGTCCCACCCAAGGCCATAATGAATTCAACAACTCGGAAATTAAAACTGGTAAAACACGTAATAATTGATCATACGAATATGATTTGACTTAGCAACCCTAGTCAAACCCATTTCTTCCGCCAATTACACGTAAATACACCTCTTTATTTAATTCAATTCCTTTTAAAATCTCATCTTACACTGCCATTTGTTTTTTCAGTAATTTTTGGTTCATTGACCAGCTTCAGACTTTTATCCTTTGTCGTGTTTTGAGACTTTCTTTGAAATTTGATAATTCTTTGAGGCTTAATTCCTTATTCCTTATTCCATATTCCACGCTTTATAACAAAATCTTTCTCCTTTGTCTGGCTTTTTCTCTTTTGTTCTTTCACATGTGTATATACACACAGACATACACACACTTACATTTCTAATATCATATAATACTTCAACTTTACCTTTTCTCTTCCAAAAAAAAAAACTATTTCTCTTCATCAGATTATATTTGATCATTCCAGCTTTTCCTCATCCTCCTCTATGGCCGTCTCACCTAATTCAAGCTTCTTAGAATTAACAATAGCAATCCCAAGCTTCTCTCCTTCTCCTTCACTCCCTTCATCTAGTAAGATCCAAAGATTAATCTTAAAATCATCTTTATATATGTATGATGTAGATTTTTAACAGTTATTCCAATGAAAGATCTAAATCATATATTTTGGTAGGTGATCACATGGTGAGAGATTTGGACATAAATCAAACTCCAAAGATGGAAAAAGATCGTGAGTGGATCATGATCAGTGCAACACCGCATGTCAACGACGACGACGGCAACTCTGGTGGCCGACGGCGCAAAAAGCTCCGTCTAACCAAAGATCAATCGCATATTCTTGAAGAGAGTTTCATACAAAACCATACCTTAACCCATGTAAGTATATATATCATACAACTTTATGGTTCCGTATACGTTTTGTTTGCGCTGAGAGAAGGAGAAAGAGAGATGGAAAAAGAAAAGGAGAGAGAGAGAGAGTAATATTTTCATGATGATCAAGTCGGCTGATTATGTTTTGGTTGGATGATGATGAAACCACAGAAACAAAAACAAGAATTGGCTACTTTTCTGAAGCTTAGTCAAAGGCAAGTTGAGGTGTGGTTTCAAAATCGAAGAGCAAGGTACGTACTTGAATCTACCGCTTTCATATGTATTGCATCATTTGTTACGGTGAGGCGTGTTATGTGTAGGGTTTTGTTGGAATTATATTTTTTATGATTGCAGGATATATGTTAATTAATGAGAGTGCGTTGACAGAATATTTATATATAAAGAGATCGTGTGAGATCGTTACTTAGATTCTCAAAATCATTCACCATATATACAATAATAGTTTTAGAAAAATCTAGTAAAGTGAAAATGATCTTTCTTTATCCAAGTGTTTCACGTCGATTCTCACATCTATAGTTATCACGCATTTTATGCGACACATGAAATGCCCGTACTCTTATTTATGTGAGTACGTGTCTATATATAAATGTCCCGTGATTAAAAGTTAATATATAGAATCTAATAAATGCATCAACAAGAAAAAAAAGCGTTAGGGGAACATAAGGGACAAAGTTCGGAACAATGCATGATGTGTTTTTTTTCCAGCCATCTTTGGCCAGTCTACAATTATGATGTTTGTTCATGTAGTTTAACATTTTTCTTTAATGAAACATAAACTTACACACTGTGCACATACATTTTTATTAATGTTTTTCTCTTTATGTCTATATACTCATGATATATATGCACATAAATGTGTTTGTATATATGTACATTTGTACATCAGTGCATGCATAGTATCCATGTTGCGTGGCTGTTTGTTTATGGAGTTCATAACCGGGCATGAATTGAATTTGATGGTTGCCGGCCCCCAAAATGTTTCCATTTTCAGTTTCATAAAAAATTGTCATGTTCTACCGTTATTCTCAATTAGTTTCATAAAAATATAACTAAAAGTTTTTAATGTTTTTACTACCAAACTATTTTTCTTCCCAAATATATATGTAAAATATCATTGCAGTAAAAACGTTGTTGTAGTTTTGAGTCTTGGTATAACTAAATTTTGGTAGTATGTGGAAAAGTATCAATATGAAGAACTTGTGAATTAGCAAAAGTAGGAATCATTTTCTAGAATAATATGATTTATGACGAGGTGATCTTACGTGTCAATCAGGCAATATAATCACTTATGGCTTATATAGTATCACATGTGAACACATAGTTCACAAACATATAATTATAGAAAAGGTCGGTTGAATAGTCTCACACAAGTATAATTTTTTTCAAACACCAACCTCGTTAAGAATGCATTAAAATATTTCAGCCTATGGATAAATATGGTTGTTACAGGATAATACCTAGAAACTATAAATGACGTAAGCAACTTTAAAAGTATGATCAAACAAATGTTTATATAGGAGTAAGCTCAAGCATACGGAGATGGAATGTGAGTACCTAAAGAGATTGTTTGGGTCACTGAAAGAGCAAAATCGACAGCTACAAAAAGAAGTTGAAGAACTGCGAGCTCTTAAGCCCGTATCGGCCTCGGTTTTAACCATGTGCCCTCGGTGTGAACGTGTGACCGTTGCAGCAGATAATGGCTCTAATGCCGTGGAGGAGGGAACAGCTCTGAGAAGCCAGTCACGAATGACAATTTCCTCTTCCTCTACCCTATGTTGACTGGCTCGGTCAAAAGTCAAAGATTGAAACGCCTGTTTAGGTGTAAAAAGTAAAGATTTGATGATGATTACGAGGATCTTGTTCATAATTCTCTAATTATTTATTACACCAGTGAGCAAAGAAGAAGTTTATTTAATATTAGTTTTATAGCTTTTCATGTTTTTTTTGTGTGAAACTTTTTGTGGCAACTTGTTATTTCAAAGATTATTATAATTATTATAATTTAAAATTGAAAATCCGTGCACTGTGCGAGAATATGAATCTAGTAATTGTTAATGAGAAAAATAACCAATACATCTTTCAGATTTAAAACCACCTGATAAAGAAGATAAGAGCATAAACGCTAATTTATGTTATGAGCCGTGACTTCATTTTCGTGTGCGTTCGGATTGAATACGATGTTGAGTGTTTTTTCTATGTCAATACGACGAAAGTATAATACTGAATGTGAAACTAGATATATACTGAATGTTGTTAAAAATAGTCGTTTATAAGAAATAAAAGAAAAATCAAACTAAATAATATATTGGCAAGTAGCAAAAGAAAAAAAAATATACTGTAGACAGATTGTTAAAACATCAATATAAACGTCATTGTTATTTGACTTCCACAAGTCTCAAATAAGGCTGCTATTTATTCTTTGATGTAAATAGGTAATCCGATTTTTTAATCTGTATACCGGTGGAGTCATTCACCTAATTCACCTGATGTTTCATTCCAAATAAAATTTATTTCTTTATTTCATGTGGCATTGGTCAATTTTCAGTGTCCTTTATAAAATAAATGTTTTGATTTTCCACATTTTGACACTATCACTAAACCGTTTGTGTTAAGTTTATCTCAACCCAAATCTTACACTTAACTAATTGACGAATTAAATTATATCAAGTTTCACGAATTTCTAATAAAACTTGTATTACATGATGCATGATATACGCCCCTAACCTAGATGACAAGTCCACTGAGGGCCGTCACTTGTCTGTCATACATGAGTTGGACGACCTTTTCATATTACATTTTTAGTCAATTACTAAATCAGTATCAGTAAACTAAAAAAAGATTTTACTTTTTCTTCTTGAAAAATCTGAATGTTAGAGGACGGGCTTTCGGTCCTTCCGCGAATTGGGTAAAAAAAAAGGTAAAAGCCCATGAGCGATAAAACGGTCCACCCCGAATAGAAGGTTTCAACATGCAAGCAAAGACGCTGTGAACAGTGAGCACCTACCTCGATCTATACACAACAGGTGCAATGATGATCGACGAAACGACTCCATGACACCACACTTACGAGATGAGAAAGATGAAAAAAAGATCCATAAATAGGGCATTCAATGAAGGGAGCGAGGACAACTACGGACTATCTGTTTTATCAATCTTTGTATTTCTTCGGTCAAAGCTTTAACACTTCAATAAAACGGAATCTTAGACTCCTAAACCTCTTTCATTATTGTTTTATTAAGTCCTTGAACTACATTACTGATTTTAGGATTCAGATATTAAAAATCCGAAGATATAGAGTTTTAAATTTGGTTACCAAGAAATTATAATAACAATGTATATTGTTTAAAATATCTTTTAAGGATTTTATTTATATAGATGGCATCTGCAATCCGGGTATCTCTGGAGCAACGTCGTCGAACAGCCGATTTGGATTTTCGTGGGCAATAAATAATTTAATATTCTTAAAATTAAGCCCAATGGGCTATATAGTGGCAAACATGAAATGGAATCTTCGCAATATTTCCTTATAATTACAAACTGCAGATTGATCAGCGAAGTTTTTACATTTTTATAAATTGATATTTGTTTTTCATAATTAGTATTATATATTTTAGATAAATTTTGATATAACTAATTATATTCAAAAGATCTGGACCGAATCAGATAATATGGTTATTTTGGTAACAAATATCTGAACCCGTTTCAGATACATTTGTTATTTAGATATTTTTAGGTTCTTATAGATCATAACTTACTCGACTGAAAGGAGAGGAACACCTCATCACTTATGGGTTAAGATAATGTGGAAGGACTTATCTCCGAACTCATCCAGCTCCAGAAAGACGAAACTCAAAGCTCACACATAAATTTATAATATTTAAGCTGAACCTAATTTTAAAATAAAATAAAATAAAGATACCCAAAAAAACAATCCATGTTTAAATAGATAGCCAATGTTCATGTTTAACTAATTTTATAAAGTAATAAAAATGCCATTTTCCATGTGTTTGGCTAAATTAAGTGAAACATAAAGATTTTTATTTAGTAAAATAATTATATAGAATGAAAAACTAAGTTACAATAAATGTGATAATTATTGTGATTTAATTTATATTTTATTCACAAAACATGTCATTGGATATGTTTTTGACTAAATAGTTTTCCACTGATTTAAACTAAAGTATAAAAAAAGTTTTACTAAAGCAAACTAAACCGAATATTTAATCATATGCAAACAATGTTATTTTATATTTTTGATTTTATGATTGATACAAAGTTAATGTTGATTAACTAATAAATAGAAATATGTACTATTACTTTTATTATAATATAATTAATGATGTGATGTATTGTTAATATAATATAATTAATGAAATTATTAAACTGAGTAAAATATATAAAGATAATTAATGTAATTATATTAATGAAATTATTAAAATGACATTATATTTTTTTTACTGATATTCATGTTTCCAAACAATTTTTATTTATACTGTTATTCATATTTTCAAACAGTACCAATAGGTATTCCAATTTTAATAATATATATATATATATAATTGTCACTGTAAATTAGGTACAATGATACTATAGTTTATGGCTGCAAAAAAAATAGAATAAACAAACCAGTTTACTCGGGTCTGGTAGACACTACGAAGTGTTATTGCCTATTAGCTATTCTTTTTTTTTTCTTTTGTGAAAATGCCTATTAGCTATTCTTTCATTTATTTTAGAAAACATATTATGTATTTTGAAAACTATTTTGTTTTCCTGCTGAGATTTGAGGCATAATCCATGTTTGCTTAAAGAAGTGATTAACATCTTTAGTGTGGGCAGGTCGTTCAGGAGAAAACCTGTAGAATCGCGGGTTTCAGTCGTTGACATTATAAACCGTTACAATCTTATTTTCACAAAAAAAATTATTTGACATAGTGTTATATGTACTATAGTTTATAATGTCATTCCCCCAATTCAAGCTATATACATGCTAAAAAAAAAAATTGTGTTTCGAGTCCTACAAATAAGAAAACTTGTTACATATGCAATACCCAAAGTTTATTTCTGAGACAACTCAGCGTGCCAGAGGAATGTGTGTTCGAATTACTGAATTAGGAAGATTGCCCATGTGCTTTTACGTGAGTTGATTATGGACAATGGACATGACGCGTGCATATCAAATGTCCCACCACTTTTTACCATGCTTTCTGACAATGTCCAAGTGTACTCGTCTCATTGGTCAGAGAATCAATATTATCGTTGATGCATTTTCTGGTGAAGAACAAAAAAAATTGTTAATTAGAAAATAGTTAGATGTGTAATGTGTTTCCGTGTGTTGAAAAAGGTGTAATGTGTTGCGGAACTCATTGACATAAATGATCGTAAATGTCTGATTTAGATTTTCTAAAACTGAAGGCATGTTGTTAAGCATATTGGGATGGGACTCCTAACCCATAATTTTGAATTTTGTATCAAAATTTATTATTGCATATTTAATTAAATTAGAGTAACAAAACATATAAACTTTTTTTTATAACTTTGGTGCGATCCCAAAGGCTTTCTAGACTCCATGTTCGGGAACGTGCTAGATGCTAATCGGACGGTCGGTTGGGTCTAGCACCTAAAGAGAAAATCAGAGATTAATCGAAAATTATGCGGGACGAAATTTTTAGATTATTTACTATGTTATAAAACATGCTAATCATTAATTGTGTATAACATTAATACATTTTCATGTTTAAGATTGTATAAAACACACAAATAGAATATATAAACTTAATATAGTGTAATTTTTGTCAAAATTGTGAATATAAATGATATTTATAAATTTTTAGATCAAATAAATAAATAAAAATATTATTAAAAATAAAATAAAAATAATAAAATAATAAAAAAATAGATTAGGCGTTCATTTAGGCGGTCTAGACGGAAAAATCGGATATATCCGATTTTTAAATCGGGGCGGAAGAGTGACGCGTAGCGCCCAGACGGCTAGGCTGCCGATTTTTAGAACAAGGTCTATACTCAATGACTAATCGCCAAGAAGTCCATAAAAATCCGGGTTTTTTTGTCATTTAAAACGTCTATGGGTGACCAAAAAAAATCGAACCCAGAGCGGAATCTCCAGAAAACCCTTTTACCATTTGGTCACTACCACTTGGTTCAAAACATATTAACCTAAGAGAACTTAATATATTCTATACAAATAAACCAACTAAATGTAACATGTTGCCAAATATGTAACACAAAGATGTTCAACAAAATAATTCAGTTGATTTTTAAATATACAGTGGTTTTTTTTTTTTTTGGAACTCCAAATATACAGTGGTTATAGTAAATAAATTGTGTGTAAATATTTTATAAATTTATAATATATTACAAAAATTATTATGTTAAGTTTTATGTGGAGCTTCAAAAACTTCGAGACTGCCTCTGGAGATTAAAAAGTCTGAATCATGTAACCCAAAAAAAAAAGATCAATCAATCTTGTACGTTATAACATGTGCAGTTGATGTTCACAACTCACCCATCTGTCTCTCTTTTTGCCATTTGTTAGTGAACTTTTAGTCTTTGTCCCAGATTATTCATCAATAATTGACGATCAATGCTTTTTACTGTTCAATCCTTTGAGTATCGATTTAAAAAGTATAGGACAATTTCACCCTCTTTATTTCAGTGTTTAAGTCACCAGTAGCCATCACTGATCACTTTCAGAATTACCTAAATCGCTTCAACTTCTTATTTAAGAGCTGGAACAAATACTGAAGGATTAGTAGATTTTACGGAATTAAAAAACAAAACTACACAACTGATTTGCATCAGTAAATGTCAAATTTCGATGAATGATTTAATCGTTTGTATAAATGTTTATGTTACGAAATTCGAAACACAACTTGCGACTGATGTAGTATAGTTAAGCAGTTGAATACCAGTAGCAAGTATCAATTAAGCTCGGTTAGAATTATATTGCATTTGTTGAATTTGCAACATTTAGGTTGTCAAAGTCCATCATTAAGTCAATGGTCCAAGCATATCATCATCAAAAATTTAATATGATCGTTAATGCTCCTCCACCAACACCGTTCTTTTTTTTTTCTCCCTCCTGTTGTGTGGTTGTTCGTGTGTCCTTTCTATTCTGTAACAGTTGATAAGTACATATCTCAAACATATTTGGAAGCATCAGTCATATATTAATCTAATCTCGTTATCGTTCCTAAAATTCCGTATATCAACGACGAAAACTTAGTTAGAGTTTGACTTGGAATCTAATTATTTGATGCATGAACAAAATTTTAATAAGCAAATATTGTTAGTTATAATAATATTAAAGAGAGCATTTTCAATATTAAAACATACATACTTTAGTTTCTTTTTCTTCAAACTTACTTCTCTGTATATTAAAGCCGTGTTCTTTTGATAGCCGCTCCTAACTAGCGGTAGCGGCAAAGAATACAACGTCGACACAGACAAGATGAACAATTTTGTAAATGATTTTGATTATCACAGCTTGCCGCAGCGGCTAAAAAAGGTGATGTGACTGTCGCATATATTTACAGTGTCCGATCTCGTTATCGCGTCTTGCCGCTGCGTCTCGGTTTTGTGTATCAGAAATTTTAGTAGCGGCCATTTTAGTTTTCGGTTCCGTCAAGTTCGGCTCCGTCGTAATCTGTTTTTTCTGACGCTGACGCTGCGATCAGCGTTCATGAAAAGAACAAAGCTTAAGTTTACTACGTTGGATACAAAAAGTATGACATCTATTTTTGAGCCAAAAAATAGTGTCATAGTGACATCTTTATGAAAAAATAGAATTTCAAAAAATTTAGAAAATAGAACAACATGAAACGATTTTTCTTGATCTGATGGTGAATTGGTGTTTTCTGATATAATAATTGAACAATTAGGGTATATGTTTTTTTAAATTAAAATATATTAATTCAACCTTTTTAAGGGCAATCGGAAAAGTGACAACCCTAACGCGGTGTTCCCCGGAGAAACATCAGAGATCTAGGTTACGGGTAAAGTGTATTTAAAAAGTATTGAATATTGTTAAAAAATATTATGAAGTTTGTAAAAAGATGTAATATGAGGTGCTTTGTAAGCAAGTAATGGTCTGGGAACCAGGGTCGTTTGGACCTGACTGTAGATAGGTAGGTGTGATACATGTCTGTTAGGGTATTGAAAGAGGTGATAGACGCCACTTTTACCGGTTAGACTCTGGGACCTGCCGTTTGTTAGTTAGTCTGAAAAACTTAATGGTTTACGTACTTTTACTGACCTTTCTGATGCAGCTCTTCTGGTAAAGCATGTACAAGTAGGACTGGACAAATTGTCCATAAATTTTGGTTCGATTTGTTATTTATTTCGATTTGAACCAATAAATCTAGATATTTATAACTATACAAAGTAAAACAAATATTAATATGCAATATTCATAAAAATTGAAATAAATCACAAATACTAATATTTTTAGGTACGAATACCCGATCCGATCCGATCCGATCGTGCCCACCCCTATGTACAAGTACAAGTCATTGATCAATTGAGCAATTATTTCTAATGACATCTCCAACTCTACTCCATTTTTATTCCAACTTCATTTTGGAGTAAAATCGTCTCCAACCCCACTTCATATTCAACTCCAAAATAGAGTAATGGCTAGGGTTACTCCATTTATGGAGTAATCTTACTTATTACTCCATTTTGGAGTTGAACTTTTTTTATTTATGAAATGGTCATTTTAATCTTTAATATTTTTATTTTATAATTATATAATATTTAAAATAATACAATAACATGATAATAAATAAAATACTCCACAAAATATTATTTGATGGTTTTACATAAAAGATGCATAAACTAATAAAAATCAAAACTAAACATAAATATTTTATAATTTTATATAATACAATACAAATAAGTGATTTAACAATTCTGTAAATTGTTTTGGAATCGTTGAAGTATCATTCAAACGGAATAGATGTGTTTGTTTATCTTGTGGGTCAACATTTCGATTGATAATATTTGTACTTGTTAAACTTAATATATGCACAAACATCTGGATCAAGTATATAATTTAAATTTAAAAACAAAACTTTGTTTTCTTCTTTTTGTTCTTTTAATGCATTATTTTGTTTTTGAATTTTAAAAATTTCATATAATGAAAATTACACCAATTGAAGTTAGAAGAAAATCTCTAACTGTATTTTTATTAATAAATATCTAATTTAAATAAAATATATTTTTATGAAAGTTTTGTTAATATAAAATAGTTGGGTTAATTGTTAAATTTTTTATAAGTTGAAGATAATACTAACAATTATTAACTAAATAAAAAGGATATCCTTTGCGAATATTTGTTTGGAGTAAACAATGGAGTAATATATTGGAGTAAAATCCACTCCATTTTGGAGTTACATCATTTTAGAGTAAAAATTGGATTAATACATTAGAGATGCTCTAAGTAACTAAAAACCACTAACTTACCCCCAAAAATACTGGAAAACTGCTTGCAATAATATATACCTTATATATCCCATATATATTAAAAGAGAAGTATTATAACATTTTTTGTAGTCACATGTCATCACAACAATCATTCTTAGAATCCTTAGAAAAATATGTTGGTCTATCAAAATATATAATAAGTTTTTTTATTAAACTAAGCATAAATTTATTATTAATGTTCTTCATTGTTTCTTTTAATAAAAATAACGGAATTACCAAATGTGGCTAAAGTATATATAACAATTAATAATTTTGAATACTAAAGATTTGCTAAAAAATAGTATATTTTCTATCATTTTTTCAAAAAAAAATAACATATTAAAATAAATTAAGCAACCACATTAACTATATAGTAAAAAATTAGATTTTTTTGTATATGTTATATTTTAAATTTTTAAAAACGAATATAAATGACTAAAATTGTCAAAAATCTCACATTTATTTTTCATGGTTTAATTTTTTTTGGTTATAACAAGATATAAATGATTACAAAATTATATAATAAGAAGTATCATTTAATAAATAGTAATATATTAATATTGTTTAAAATAAATTATGTACCATATAAAAATACATATGTATTTTAGTTTAGAAATTTGCTTTGATTTTTTTTGATAAATTTTTTGAACAAATATTGACAAGTTAATATTTAGTTTTAACACTTTTCATAGTGTTTTTAAAATTATAAATGACTAAAACTATTAAACATCCCACAAAAAAAATTGTTATCGGCGATTCAAATTTTTGTTACAAAAAATAAAAATGATCAAAAACAATATGTGTATAAAATATTTTTTAACAGATATAAATATTAAAAATGTACTATATATCTATGTTAATATCATTAAAACTTAATTTTATATCATATAAAATAGAAAAAGTGTTCGGTTGAATTAATAAAATTTGTTTATGTGTTTGCACCAATTTAATCATATACGTAATATTTACTGAGTTTTTAATTATCAATATATATGTATTATATTAGTTTACAAGTAATTATATATAAAACAATTTATAGTTAAATGCTAATCAAACAAATAAATTATATTTTCTAAAATATATGTGAATGTTTTTAAAATTTAACACAACAATAAGCATATATATATTTTGATAAAACTAATGAATATATATTAATAATATTTTGTTTATATGTTATATTTGATAATTGACTATTGACTATAAGTAGATATAATAAAATTCTCAAAAATAAAATATATTTTTAAAACATAAGATAATTATTAAATATGTTGTGTTTTATCTGAAATAATATTTTTTATTATAAAATATAAAGTTTAATGTTTGATTTATCTTTTTAAAAACATAATTAATAGTTTATTATGTTAATTTTGATTTAACAGTTATAAATATATAAATATCTATAAGAACACTATGCACGCATATGCGGGCAAAACACCTAGTTATCAATATATATGTATTATTTAATAATATATAAAAGAACATATAATATGTGAAACTAATTTATATAATATTTATCTTGCGCAAGGCGCGGGTCTTAACCTAGTATACACAAAGTGTATACGACATTGTTTTCGTAATTATTTATTTAGTAGTATTACCTTTTTCTTGTATATCTTTTGGTACTAGCTTGAAAGACTGAATATATTTCTAGTTAATGAAAATGGTAGCGCTGACATATGAATTGCTTCCAAAAGTTCCCTAAATCTTATGCCCATATTTAGGATTATTCAATTGGTTATTTGAAGCCAATTATTTAATATATGTATAGATTGATTCGATATACGTACTTGAATAATTAACGACGACTGTGTTTAATTTGGTTTTGCAAGGACGACATAATTTATTTATCACAAATCGTAATTAATCATTCGTGTTTGGACTTATTCGAGGAAGTTGTGTCCATTCATGATTTATGCAACCAGAAAGATACAAACACACTAAGTCACAAGAAGGTCACGACATTCTTTGTCTCCGCCATTTATTCAAATGGGGCTTTAGCTGTGTTTACCCGTGTTTCAAAAGAAAAAAAAAAGATTTAGTTGTCTACCTAAAAGGTAGTTTCATATAGGAATATAAAATAAAAATAAGACATTTTAGTCTTATAATAACGGGAATTAGATGACAATTTAACTAAATCAAAACGGTAATCCTTAATTCCTTATATCATAAAAGTTCAGATTTGAGTTTATCTGGCAAGCGACGTGTGTAATGAAGCGGAATTAGACCGTATCTTAGGCTGAAGATTATGTTCCTGTAAGGAGTAATTGAGTATTGCCTACTTCAGTGGACAAATGAGTAAACCTAACAACATCATATAGAGACACTCGACGCCATTAACCAAATTCCATTTGAGCCATCTAATCCCTTGGTGGATCTTCTTTGTTTCCAGCCCATCTTGTCTCCATAATTTTTTAATGATTGATTTCTTTACTTTTATTTGTTGAACACCAAAAAATTATGGGAATTTCGAATTTTATTTTGATATCCAGCTTTTTTTTTTTTTATTGGCTAGGGTTTATTCGCTATTCTTCATATTACGAAAATGGATTCGTTCGAGATTGTGAAAGAAAAGTAAATTAAAATATACAAAAGCAAAGAGGAGGGGACAAAAGAAAAAAGGTATGTCTGTAATGCCCATCTCCATAAGTTGAATGCCACATGCAGACCTTCTTTTAAAGATCTAACTTAGATGCTATATCTGTACAAGTAAAACTGTTGCAGACTTCAGTTTTACAACTAACTTGCATTAGTATTTGAGGGATACAATTCTATTGACTAGTTATGATAATATTATATATTTGCTTTTTATATCACGTTATTTTATCACCTAACACGTTGTGTTCTATATGTACAGCTAAAAAATGTAATCAAGTGTTTATAATTACTGAGCCATACAGCAACAATTATTAGCGAATAAGAATAATATTTGCGCTAAACGATTCAACGTCACTTAGCATATTTACCCAAATACACTTGTATGATTGTTCTCAGACGAGAGCAACTACATAAAAATGATGATAACTTTTACAAAAAATAAGAACTTAAAATATAATAAAATAAAAAGAAACTTTGGGTTGTCAAGTATTTGCTGTATAAAGAGGTGTAAAGTGGCCATCCCTCCTTAAATTATATCCTCAAAGCCAAAGTTGCTCACTCCTTCACACACACACATAACAGCTCCCCTCTTTAGTCCACCGGAAGGAAGAAGATGATCTCATGGCACGACCTCTATACGGTCCTCACGGCCGTGATTCCCCTCTACGTCGCTATGATCCTCGCCTACGGCTCTGTACGGTGGTGGAAAATCTTCTCCCCCGACCAATGCTCCGGAATAAACCGTTTCGTCGCTATCTTCGCCGTCCCTCTCCTCTCTTTCCACTTCATCTCCACCAACAACCCTTACGCCATGAACCTCCGTTTCATCGCAGCAGACACCCTCCAAAAAATCCTCATGCTCGCCCTCTTGGTCCTCTGGGCTAACTTCACCCGCTCCGGTAGCCTCGAGTGGAGCATCACAATCTTCTCCCTCTCCACGCTCCCCAACACTCTCGTCATGGGGATCCCTCTCCTGATCGCCATGTACGGCGAGTACGCCGGATCGCTCATGGTCCAAGTCGTCGTCCTCCAGTGTATCATATGGTACACGCTTCTCCTCTTCCTCTTCGAGTTTCGCGGCGCCAAGATGCTCATCATGGAGCAGTTCCCCGAGACGGCTGCTTCCATCGTTTCTTTCAAAGTTGAATCCGACGTCGTTTCACTAGACGGGCACGATTTTCTTGAGACGGATGCGGAGATAGGAAACGACGGGAAGCTCCACGTCACCGTGAGGAAGTCAAACGCCTCACGCCGTTCTTTCTGCGGACCTAACATGACTCCACGGCCCTCGAATCTCACCGGAGCTGAGATTTACAGCTTAAGCACCACTCCTAGAGGCTCAAACTTCAACAACTCAGATTTTTACTCGATGATGGGCTTCCCCGGCGGCCGTTTATCCAACTTCGGCCCGGCGGATATGTACTCCGTGCAGTCTTCTAGAGGCCCCACTCCGAGGCCATCGAACTTCGAGGAGAATAGCGCTATAGCTTCCTCCCCGAGGTTCGGGTATTATCCAGGAGGAGGAGGCGGGTCTTACCCGGCTCCGAATCCTGAATTCTCTTCAGCAACCGCCACATCTACAGCCAATAAAGCCGTCAGTAAAAATCCTACGAATCCTCAAACGGGCGTCAAGGCGAACAATCATGACGCGAGCGCCAAGGAACTACACATGTTCGTGTGGAGCTCAAACGGGTCACCCGTTTCGGACCGGGCGGGTCTTAACGTTTCCGATGGAGCCCCTGGTTCGGGATCAAACAACGAACAAGGTGCTAAAGAGATCCGAATGTTAGTCCCTGACCAATCTCAGAACGGAGAGAGCAAAGGTTAGAACAAAACCGTTCAGTAATGTCCAAAACTCCACGTGTCACTTCTAACTTTGGTTTTGTTATGTGTTGTAGCTTTAGCTCGTCCGGCGAGTGGAGACTTCGGAGGTGAACGGTTTAGTTTCGCTGGAAGAGAAGAAGAAGGAGAGAGAGCAAAAGACGCCGAGAACGGATTGAACAAACATGCTCCTAGTTCCTCGGCGGAGCTACAATTGAAAACAGGACTGGGAGCCGCCGGAGGAGGCGAAGGGAGTCACGTGAAACATATGCCGCCGGCGAGTGTGATGACGAGGCTGATACTGATCATGGTGTGGAGGAAGCTGATCAGAAACCCTAACACTTACTCTAGCCTCATTGGTCTCATTTGGGCGCTTGTTGCTTTCCGGTTAGTAAATTAATAAAAAAGATTATAACTATATTTCTTGAGTTTGAACCGACGGGTTATCAGAGAAGTTTATTCCGGTTTTCAATATGAAGGTGGCACGTGGCAATGCCCAAAATCATTCAACAATCTATCTCCATTCTATCTGATGCTGGTCTTGGAATGGCTATGTTCAGTTTGGGTAATTCATCTTCCTACTCTGTTTTATTCCTTAAAAAAAAAAAACTAAAAGGTTGAAATTCCTTAATTTTGCATATTTTCGTTGACATATTTACCCGTTTACACGATAAAAGAATTAAATTATGTTAGTCCATAAAATTTATTATGATGTTTTGTCATTTTGAAGAAATATTAAAAGTGGAAATTAAAACTAAAATAAAAAGTTTGGGGGATGGACCATCCAACATGTGGGGCAATGGAGTGAGCGTCTTATTATAAATTGTAATGGTGGACGACATGGTCTCGTGTCGTTAATAGTCGTCATGGTCCCCATTTTAATGGGAGTTGATTGGATTTATAGAGATATATTAAATTTATTTATCGACTAATTTTGAAATTATAAACTGTATGTGAAAAATCGTGAAGGGTTGTTCATGGCGTTGCAACCCAAATTAATCGCTTGTGGGAACTCAGTGGCAACATTTGCGATGGCCGTTAGGTTCCTCACTGGTCCGGCCGTCATGGCGGTTGCCTCTATAGCCATTGGATTGCATGGTGATTTACTACGAGTCGCCATTGTTCAGGTAAAACTATATCTTACACTTTAATAATGTGATTTAGTAAATGTATAAACATTATTTGTTACTAATTTTTTGGGTTGTTGCAAGTAAAATCAAATACTTCATGTTTTTGTATGACTTTTTTAGGCTGCACTGCCTCAAGGGATTGTACCCTTTGTGTTTGCAAAGGAGTACAATGTTCATCCTGCTATTTTAAGTACAGGGTAAGTCATGGACTTTATGGTTAATATTGAAAAGATTACTAATGTCAATTTTTAAAAAGAAATTAACATTGATAAACCGAATGAATTTGCAGGGTAATATTCGGAATGCTTATAGCGCTTCCGATCACGCTGGTTTACTACATTCTACTAGGGTTATAAGCTTTGGTTATGTGAACCCTTTTAATGGATCAAATGTAGAGGGAGAAGGAAGACAAGAGAATGTTTCAACTTGTGTGTGGAGCAAACTAAAGCTTAGAGTATATAAGTAAAACTAGGGAGTAGCATGATTTAAGGATGATGATGCCAACATTACAAGCCAAGAAACCCTTACACATATTATATTGGGAGATAATAAGAGTGAAACGATTTGACGCAGATAATGAGGAGCAAAACATGGGGCAACGAGACAAAACAAATGTTAAATAAAAGATTAGAGGAAGAAGACAACTTGTTATTTTTGTAACTTTATTTGTTTTACACAAGTCCCTTTCTGTTATGTGTGTTCTTTGCTTAGATTTCGGGTAACGATTATTTGATTGCTGTGTAGTTTTTTTTTAGTGAAGAAAAGTGTGGTTTGAATCTTCACTGGTTCAAGTTTCAGATAAGCAAAATAACGCTTTTGAAGTTTTCTTTTTTTGCTAAATTTTGATCTTTTGAAGTAATATTAATCGTGCTAAATTGCTAAGATTTTAATAATTTTGTAATAGTGGATGGATTTACTGATCCTTGTCCGCTGTGATAATGAGAGTGGTAGTAGAAGAAATGAGTTAGGCTCTTTGGCACTAAAAGCATTCGTGTTATCATTAGTTTAAACTGATGAGCGATATAATTATAGTCCATGTAGTGTGCAGGGATGATGAAGAATTATTAAAGAAGGCAAAGAAAAGGCAGAAAGATAACTAAAGCTCAAAAGCTTATATAAAAAAGTTTGATAAAAGATACCTTTTCTTTCCTTTTATTTATTTGTTTTCTTTTGATTTTTTATTTATTTACTAAACAAAGTGGAGTACGTTTTCTTTTCCTTTTGTCAACAAAGTAGAAA
The DNA here is from genome assembly GCF_000309985.2 of Brassica rapa. Taxonomy (NCBI): domain Eukaryota; kingdom Viridiplantae; phylum Streptophyta; class Magnoliopsida; order Brassicales; family Brassicaceae; genus Brassica; species Brassica rapa. Next base: position 25,129,571 of record NC_024801.2, read on the forward strand.
ATGCATATATAAAGTTAAAATTATAATGGATGAAACCCAATTTACAAATCTATACTGACGTTGCACTTTTGAATTAAAAATTAATACTTCATCTAAAACTAAAAAGTTAATATACCATCACTGAGTATGTATAATCCCAGTTATAAATCTTATAACTTGCAATACTTTAAAATGGTAGAACACATTTAGTAGGCTTGATTGATTATAAATAAAATCGTATGTGATATGAAAGTATCAGTGTTAAGATTGTCACTCCTATAAAAGTTTTGCATGTATTTATCAGAAAATTAAAAAAATTCAAGCCCTTTTTCAAAAAAAGAAAAATTAAAAAAATTAAAAAATTTCCAACTTGCATGTCGTTTTTGTTTCGAAACCAGTGATTCATACACATTCTATCACCTAATTCAGACGTGAAGACGATGGCAGTAATCACTATTCAAGGATTAATAAGTGATTAATCAAGTAATTAGTGGAAAAAAACGTTGATTGGCCTCCGAGTATAATTGAATGTGTTGTCGCATTGGATGGGAACATAATGGGACGCAAATCGAAAGAAGTCTGTAAGCAGTTGATCCACCGTCACGGCTTATAAACTGGTCGGCTAATTTATAATTAAATTAATTATCAAGATTAGCAGTGTCTGCATTTTAAAAGTCTAATCGGACCAACATGCGTCGCACAAAAGCTGTAATGGGCTCCGTGCACCTCCATTTCAATAGTATAATATTAGATCTCTTTATTTTTAGCCTATAGTTTTTCTTGTTCTTATCGAAAATTCGCCACGGAATCAGAAACATTTATCGGTATCTTCGTCATACATTTTGGACTTTGGATGGAAGGGGCTCGTCTCGATGATAGTAGTAATAGATTAGTACCATAACTACGAACGATGCATATTAACTGAACCTCCCATAAAATGTAACACACTTAATTTTCTTATTATTATTTGAGGTAGAGCTAGGTACATGTCCATATGTGTGTAGTTTGTGGACTATAAGCCAAATGATTAGAATATAAGAAATTTTTCATACGACTTTAATAGTACCCGAATTCATAAAAATCTTAACTTAGTTAGAGAAAATGTTTTGATCATCTTATTCCAAATGAAAAAAAATCGGTTGATGATAAGCTAACTACTAAACAAAATGTATTCGAATATAATTCTAAAATGTAAATATGTACACACAATCACAACACTATCATTTTATTCAGTCAATACAAGTCAAGGTTTTCAAATACTCTTACTCACTTAACAAAAAAAAAAAAAACTCTTACTCTCATCTTCCTACGTTCGAAGCGCTATTAAAATAATTAAATTGTAGATCATTTTTATTTAGGTTTAAAGCTCAACACATGAACTTAGAAACATACAGTATACATTTGATGTAAATTTGATTCTTCTAAATGCAATCAGTGGGTAAGATTTTTTTTTAAAATTAATCTATATGTTTATTTTAATCTGTACATCTATTTAAAATTCAAATCATTTTGGAATTATAAATTAAGAACAATTATTCTCTCACTTTTTACCAACATTTACTAAACTAAACACGATTTGAAAAGCTAAATTGATGATATAAAATCAACATAAATCATAGCTTAAATAATTATTTTCTTACTTAAAAATTGGTGAAGATGGTTTCAGAACCTGAAGAATGGCCAGCATTTGAAGGCTACCTGGAAGACATTAAGCTTCTGAGAAGAAGTTTCCTCAACTCAGAAATCATTCATGTTTCTCGAACGGCGAACCTCAAGGCGGATAGCTTAGCACACAGTGCTAGGAAACAACCGTCTTTCGTTATACATATGGATGCAGAGTTACCACTTTGGTTCACAGAGACATAAGTCTGTGAATGTTTGTTGTCAAAAAAAAAAACTTAAAAAATATAGTCCTTGCGTTGTAAAAACGTCATAATGCGCTTAAAACAACAACTCTATTATTTTCCGAGAAGGCGCTAATATGTAACTTATGATTAGTGTACGTTTAGACAAAAAGTGAATAAATCATTTTTTTAATTATGTATGTTTCTTTCTTGTTTGCTTTCTCTTCTACTCGTGCGGGCTGTCTCTATGCTATTATTAACTATGCCCACTCCTCTCATGTGCTCACAAATTCCCCTCATTGGCACCTTCTGTTACGTTTATCTCCTTTGGATTTTTGCCATTGGTTTCAGTGATTTGATCAAATCAGGCCATGCCAAGGGTCTTGGCATAAACCGGACCGTCCAGCCTACAACACGATGGACAAAGGGTAAGGTAGGGACGTGAAACACAAATGCACGATCCGTTAGTTGAACGAACAAACCGTTGAAGATGATAATGAAACTAGAGTGAAAATGGACGTGCAATAGATAAGAGAGCCTTTGTATTATATAACTGAATGCAATGACATTGAATTGAAGTAACAAGAGAATGGACCCAATGGAAGAAGGAAAAGAACATTTGTGACTTAGTTGTCCCAGTTATGTTGAAGGCAATGGATCGAGTCACATTATACCTGTCGAAGAAGAAGAAAGAAAATATGTGGATCACAATTTGCGAACGCAGAGCCAAATAGTCTTTCTGTCCCTACACTTTTGAAACTGATCATCCCAACCCCCTTTAGCATAAATGTGCAATTTTCTTTTTAGAACAAATGTGCATATTATTATTGTAAGAATATGATATACATATATATTGATGGGTTGGAAGGGATAAGAAATTGGTACGTAACTGGAACAAAAATATATAAGAAAACTCAAAATCATAAAAATATAAAAACTCTAAAATCATCTGGTTGTCGGTAAAACATTATATATATTAATTACAGATATTGGAAAGATTATCCAAATATCTTGCTACATCGTATATGGTACAGAGATAAATTATATTAGGGTTAATAATCTTACAACAGCATATTTCATTTTGTTCGACCAAATCTTCATATAGATTCTGAGTAACTATCAGTTTCTAGTTTGGACAAGTGTTTTTAATAAGGTACACAAGAAATGAAAAGAAGTTTATGATTGGGAAAGCTATGAGAGGATATGGTGGTGTCCTCGTGTGCGTGGCTGCATTCTCGTGGCATACCATCACATTACTAATAATTGAATTCCACAATATATAATTTATTAAAAAAGGCAAAAAGAGAAAAAGGAAACGTGAACAGATTGAGAAAGAGAAGGACAGGTGAAGGTGGGTGTCGGCCGAACCACAGACACCGGTCGGAGTCTCAAGACAAAGGAAGCTTTGCGTCCGGGGACCATTCACACTCCCTCAACATGCACATGCCAACTCCAACTCTCCAACTCAAGTCTTCGTTTTAATTTTTGTTAACAGCAAAGAAATAAATTAAAACCATATAATGAATTTTAGTGTAACATCTAATTTGTGGTATATAATGAACTGCTTAATATAACTGATTTAGCTATATATATCACTTATTTATCTTTTTGTTACTTGTTCAAAAAAATTCAATCAAAATATAATTAAACTGAAGTAATGTAATGATGAATAATTTATCAGAAGTGATTTGTGATGTCATATGAGAAACCAAATAAAAAAAATGATTGCAAGATGTGTAAAAATCTTTCAAATCTTCGAAAAATTAACGCAGCGAACATCATACGGAATAGGGCATACAAAACCTAATGAGGAAGTGTGGGATGAGAAGCCAATTAACCGTGAACGGTCATGGTTACATTTAGCCTAAGTGTTTTTTTTTCTTTCAATAAGTCTTTTGGTAATGAATCTAGTTAGCTTAAGTTTCTTCCCGATTTGGTGATATAATATTTTTTAATCGTTTTGTACGGAGTGAATCTGGATACACTTTAGAAAGGTAGTTTTTCTTGATGGTTACTGTGTGGTTAGTTGTTGTCAAAAGAAAAAGTGTGTGTTGTGGTATTCAAAAACAGAAGAGAAAAAGACTAGAATAGCACTAAACCAAGTTTATGTTCCCAAAGTAGCACTCAAGGCTCAAAGTCACAAAAATAGGTTTCATTAAAGAGGTAAATATACACTTATACCCCTTGGGTTAATTAATCCAAACCTTAGGGTTTAGAGTTAATGGGTGGGGTTTTGGAATTAGGGTTTAAAATTTTATAAAAAAAAAATACTAAAATAAAAAATAAAAATTTTAAAAACAGTTTCAAAAAGTATTTTTAAATTATAAAAAAAAATTAGAAAAAAAAAATTATAAAAATTTCGAATCTGAAAACATATAATCTGAAACTATAAAAAAAAAATCTTTTTTCTCATTTTTTTTATTTTTATTTTATTTATTTTTATTTATTTTTGTTTGTTTTTTAATTTTAAACCAAGGGTATTAGGGATATTTTACCCTTTAATGAATGTCATTTTTGTGACTTTCTCCTTCTAGTGCTATTTTTGAGACATAAACTTCAAAAGGTGCTATTATTGACAATTGCCCAAAACAGAATTATAAGGAAAAATAAAGAATTGTAAAGTTTAAAAGGAAAAAAAACAAAGGAATGTAAAGGCAAAAATGCAAGTGTATCCTGGCATTAGTTTGGGTTGGTGTACTTCTTCTTGTGTTTCATGTGCTTTGGCTGATTTTCTATGCTTTATTTTCAGTTCCCTACACTTCTTTTTCAGTATACGTACTGATCTATTTTTGATAGATTTACTAGTGTAATGTGAATTCTAAAGTGGGTTGACTTTACTATGGACGACATGTTGGAGGAGAAGCTACCAGATGAAAGAGATCGCACAGAACAAAATTCAAACTACCAAAGAATCTAAGATGATAGAAGACCTTGTCATTTGCTTAACCCATTTATGTTTGACTCCAAACAAAACTCTAAGGGTAATGCTTTTGTAGTTCATACCCGTAAACAATGAAAGAAATTCATTCGCTACTAAACTCGGTTTTTGCTTTGAGCTCAAAGTACAAATGCACATGGTCTCCATAATGTTTTGGTATTAAAAACTCTTTTTTTTTTCTGTTGAACACTTATTTTGTGACCCAATATTAACAATATTCGGATATTAATATCAAATTAAAATTAGGGCCTTTTATCGATATTACACATGACCCAACATATCTTTAAATAAGCCTTTTGATTATTGACAACTACGGCCTAAGCCCAGTGAAACTATAAGCCCACTTTGGAAATACATCGTATGCTCTACACGGTGTGGACCACACCTAGTAGAATTTGAAATTTTCAACGTAAAATCTTTACGGGCTCGAGGAAAATTCTTATCTGGATCCCCCAAATTTTAAATTATAAAAACTTTTGCAAAAAAAGTATTTTGTGGAGTTTTATCACGTGGCGTAACCCTGCCACTTATCAAATCTGCCGTCAGTAGAAGAAAACCGCCGTTTACACTTTAAAACAAAGCATATGGACCGTTGATCGTGTGAACTCAAACCCGAAATAAACGGGCGTGATAACGGAGAACGTGACCATCCAACATCTAACGAGAAGAAGACAAAAAAGAAAACAAAAGCACATGACATGATTCTTTCACCCTTTCGTCTACCAATCTCGATCCCTCTTTCTCTTCTTCATCTTCTCTACTTCAATAGTTTAACATGAACATTTTCATTGAATGAGAGATACAATGGCAGGAAGTGAGATTCAAGAACCCTTTAGCCTTAGTTTTCAGGTAACTTCTTCTTCTATCATGCTTCTTGTTACTTGTATAGCACCCTACTGTTCTTGCCTTGTTTGGTCTTGACGTTATGTCGTGGAACTTGTGGTCTTAAATGGAACTTGTTAGGATTGGTCTTTATTGGGTGATTGAATCTTGATGCAGGAGAGTTCTATACACTCTGGATCGATATCGTTTGGGAGATTCGAGGAAGAAGGGTTATCATGGGAGAAGAGATCATCATTTTCACACAATAGGTATCTTGAAGAAGTTGACAAGTGCTCTAAACCTGGCTCTGTTACTGAGATGAAAGCTCATTTCGAAGCTCATTTCAAGAAGAGAGGGATGCGACTTCCGTCTTCTATTGAATCTCAGACTTGGGGTGTTCGGCAAACAGATGATGACGCAACTGAAAGTTTCGAGGATTATCGATCTGATGGGAGTTTCTCGGATAACACGAGTCGATCACAGAGTCCTTGTAACTACATACTTGACCAAGGAAAGAGTCAGTGTGAGTATGTTGAGGAAAGTGATCACTGTGTGAGCTATGATGAGATTGTTGTGAACTCGGATGATGTGATCGAGCTTGATGAAGAAGGCGGTGTAACTCTTGATGTTTCTTTGGACAATGATGAAGTAGTTCCAGTGGAGTGCATATCTATTAAAGAAGTTAGATCTGAGGTTCTTGGACCACAAGAGATGCCTCTAGAGATCGAAGTTCGAGATGATGATGAGGATAAAAAGCATTGCGCTGAAGTTCAAGAAACAGAATCAAGACTCGTTGAACATGTTCCAGAAAAGGTGAGAGTTCTTGTTGTTTTTGTTTTTTTTTTAACACATTCAGACATCTAAACTTAATGTGTTTCTTGGTCTACAAATAGGCATCTGATGTTACGGAAAGACCCTCCTCTGCATGTGAACCAAAGTCTCTGCCAAATGCAAAACCTATTATTCCTAAAGCTGTGGATGTAACTCCAAAAGCTGTTTCCGGGAGGACAAAGGGTTCCTATTTAAGTGCTAATTCTAAAACAAAAGTTGATGATGCCAAGAGGTATTTTTACTTTTCTTTCCATTTGAGAAAATGTTGTAACCTAAAAAAAATGTTGATGCCAAGAGGTACATTTTTGTAAGACCTATTGGTTTTGTGGCAGCCAAAAGGAACTACGACCGAAGAAAACTGTTGAATCTCGACCTTCAACATCTAAGAAAATAGAGACTCGAACTCCTCTTGCCACAAACAGGTTTAATAATAATACTAAGACCACTCTAATGTTTTTTTTTGATAACTACCACTCTAATGTTTTCTTGAGATTGTCACGTGCAGGCCCAAGACTGGTTCTTATTCTGCTAAGCTGGAGATGTGTACAGGTGCTACCAGTTTCCGTTTCAAATGTAGCGAACGAGCTGAGAAGAGAAAAGAGGTTTTCTGTCTCTTCAAGAAAACTTCGCATTTATTATTCACTAAATTAGCAAAAGATGTGTTGTGAGGATCTTATGAAACCTTCTTTTTTTTTGTTTTAGTTCTATATGAAACTGGAAGAGAAAATACATGCTAAAAAGACAGAGACAAACCAGGTTCAAGCGAAAACACAGGTACCATCATCATCATCTCCATGTCTCTTTGAAACTTAGACATGTCATGTCAAAATCTAATTGGAATGGTTCAACATTGCAGCAAAAGGCAGAAGCTGAGATAAAGCAATTCAGAAAAAGCCTCAACTTTAAGGCAACACCAATGCCTTCATTCTACAACACCGCTACTAGACCGGTGTCTCGTTACAAGGTACGGTTACAATCTTTGTCTGAAACAAGAATAAGGTACATTTCAAGTGTCCATCAACTAGTCTAGTTTTAGTTAGAACCTTAATTTTACAAAATCCCATAAAAGTTGGAATCTCAAATAATATAAAATGCATTATCAAGTAATCCACTAATTGGCAATTGGTTTTGAGTTAGAAGTCCATCTAATTTAATAGCATATACTAATAGACGAAAGAAAGTAGAAATGCAATCAACTTAATACTTTAAACTTGCGTTCTTTAAAACGTTTTCAGACCGAGCCATCTAAAGTGGCACCGTCAAGACCACGAAGCACGACCTCAGCCTCAAGTACGAACAGGAGGGTCTCAAGAGTTGGTGATAAACATGGTACTGAAGAAGGTAAGATGGTAAAGGCAACGGTGGGTAATAGAAAACCGAGTGCAGCTAAAGATTCGGGTTTGCAAAAGGGTAACTTTATGGCCGTTGAAACAAAACAGAAGGTTGGTAAGAGCGGGAACTAAACGGACATGTGGTAGTTGGAATACTGCGTCGTCTTCTGTTACCATCTATTATCATCCTATGCTTTTATCATTCTCTTAAGCTTAAACTTGTAACTTAAGTACGTGTTATCCAATAAGAAAACTCTGCATAGTAATATTTTAAATCCTGACATAAAACAATGAATCTTGTCTAAGTAAATGGATAATAATTAAATAAATTTAAATGAGTTTGCAAGTTTTTCTATCTAACAATGTTTTATTAGTTAAGTTACAAAACAAAAATAAAAATAAAAAAATATAATTATGATCAAGTCGACTGGATTATCTATGCCTCCTCCATAGACATAATTTTTGTTAGTTATGTTCATTTTGAACTGACCTATTGAAGTTTACAAAACAGGTAGTCCCTTTGAACAAAGACCAACCATTTTTTTTAAAGTGTACAAGTTGAAGAGGGATTATAGCTTGGCAAGTTCTGAAGCATGTTTAGTGACAGGAGAAAAAACACAATAATCAAGATTCGAAGATACTACATAGTCTGTTTTTCAAATCATCAGTATATACAATCGTTAATTTTCAAGAATTCCGGAAGATGTAGTTACTAAAATTCTAGGAAGGAGTTTCAAATGATTTAGAATTATACTAAACTTTTAAAAACAGTTGTTAACCTTAAAATTTATGATGGTTCTAAGCTTTATTGTTTACAAAGTCGAGGTAGTTTTTAAAATCAGAAGTTTTGTGTAGTGTTTGTGTTATTTTAAGAATGTTTATTTATACATATAAAGAAAAGTCTTAACGTGAATTAAGTGCAATAGTCCATTCCATAACACCCACCTACAAAGTCACACCAACCGAAAGTGACGTTCTCCACATTGGTTGTATTGCACTTATATCCTAATGTAAGACATCGCGACAATAATAACATGAAGTAATTTTCTTTTAAAAACTACATTTAATTAAACATAACAATAATGCAAAAGCAAAAGTAGGATCGAATAAAGTTCTAATAATAAGCCTATAGGTTTAAACCCTATACACTAACAAACTTGTTGATTCATCTTTACACTAACAAAAGCATATCATTTAGCATCACCGCACTTCTTATATAGTAATCAAGTAACATAAAGTTTCATCTAGCGAAAATTATTTTAACTTATAAACTAGACTTTACCCAAAAGCAACGCAAGAACACTTGCCACCGTTACAATCTTGACCGTTGATCCCACAGAAACAGATGAAGATGATGACTGATCCGTCTGATGAGGAGGCTTTCTGTAGTAGAACGGGAAGTAAGGCAAGATAGGGTCAGGCGGTGGAGGACCGTAATATCCGCCACCGGAATCACCTCCGACGTACGGTGGAGAAGGGTAGTTGGGTACATTTCCAGTTGGAGGAGGGTAATAACCGGTTGGAGGAGGATAATAACCAGTTGGAGGAGGGTAATAACCGGCCGGTTGAGTTGAGCCACCTCCAGTTGGAGGAGGGTAACAAGGGTACGGACACGGCGTCTCCGATATGGTTATGAAAGGGAAGCTCAGAAGAGTAGAGACGAACAGTAGACTTAAGAGGTGACTGCAACGTTTACTCATCATGGCCATCGTTTTCTTTTTTTTTATGGGAGACTTTTTTAATGATAAGCAAACAAATGTTTTTAGTAAGAGAAAAGAGAGAAGTAGGAGATTATTTTTCTCTCTTACTTGTTGTGTGATTGAGTCTGAGTGGAAACCATTAGGCCTAGAAACCATTAAGTGAAGGGGCTTTTTTAAGAAAAAAATTTGGTTACATTGTTTTATAAAAAAAACATATATTCATTTAAGTGATTTAAGACAAGTCACAAAAGACAAGTGATGAAAATGTTGGATAGTGACGACTAACAATGTCAATGAAGTCTAACGTGTATTGTGGCTCCGATACACTTGTTGTCTTGTAAATTATGATACTTGGCTGTATGATTTTGTCCTTCGTCGAGAAATTCATGAATGATCCAAGTCACCGCTTGATATGCATAATGAAAATGAATTAAGAAAACAATACTATTTTACTGTTAAACTGCATACATATTGGCGGGTTATTATCATATTAGTATATATGCAACGTCAAACTTCTCGAATATAATATATATATGTGAAACGTTTAAACTTTACGTTACACGTTAGTGATAGAAAATACGAGTTGCTCGCTTTTTGTTAGGGAGCTTCTTTGCTTGTTGCTGTAACAGAGGAGGGAAGAAAATATAGAGACTAATTTCTCTTTCTCAAGAAATAAATAATAAATATAATTTTTGTTATTAACATAGAGATAGATTTAGACGAAACTTTATTTTTACATTCAATATGTGATAACTAAAATCATGTAAACATTTTCGTGTGTAAGAGGTACCAAAATGCTTATCCATTTTTTGTTGTAACGGAGTTGAGGACCACTTGGAGAATATTATTACACACGGCATGAAAAAAACCACGACATATATCACATGCATGTGTATCACTCGCTAGTAGCTTAGATGATAAGAGTTAATAATTAATCCCAGGCTGTGATTTGCTCTATTATTTCCCACCTTATCAAATTATACAATGGGAAAGCCTTTGAAAAAACAAACGAAAGAGGGGAGCCTAATCTGTTTATTCTTGTTTTTTCCTTCTCTTCCATCCTTTGTTATCTATTCTCTTTATATGTTTATAACAAAGCAACATATGAGGTGGAGTGGGCCAAGAATACACATAAACGGTGGATATTTTTCCATTTAAGCAAAGTAATTGATTAAACCGTTTCTACCTATACAGTTCTTCTATTTTAGCTCCTCATTCACTAGACACGCTTTAAATGATTTTTTCTTAGTAATTGTTTACAGCGTTTAGGCAATATTTTGGATTCGGTATGCAAATTGTTAGGCTATAAAAAAGTATATGCATCGTAAACTTATTAATCGATTGAGAATTTGAAAGTTGAAATGAAAATTTCTTGGCTTGGCATCTTATGTTAAATGTTAGTTCTTTCCACCTACGTTCCTCTAATTCTCTCTAGCTCTAAAATATATTTATTAAAATTCATTTATTTAGGCAAGAATTCTGATGATGACAACAACATTTGACTTTTCTTGAAAGTTTTATCAAATGTAATCACCTTTTTATTACTTATCATACGAAAATTCTCTAAGTTTTCTTTTGCTCATAGCTTAAAAAAAATGAAAAAAAAATTACTTTCGTTTTTTTTTGAACACAAACTTACTTTCATTATTCAATCTTGTTCAATACAATAATAAAATGGAATTACCTATCCTCTTTGACAATAAGCATAAACTACTGTTAAATAAGTTAAGCAAGATAGGTTTTCAATCAAAGTGACAGGGAATTCGAAATGGTGCAGCGTGGGAAATCATCACAACAAAGTCGGACAATAGGAGAATAGTCACATAATGCGACATTGGGATCCAGACTTCATCTACGCACATAATTACTTAAATTGCATTTTTAACTCTAACTACGCCTACTTTGTAACCTTAAGAAAAAACATTTTATTTAACCATTCAACAAACATTCCATTTTGAGGATATATCACATACTTCCAGAATAAATACCTCTGTAAACACAAGATAAATAAATAAGCATATTCATTAGAATTGTTGGTACAGAGAAAAATGATAGTTCGGTCCTAACTTGAGATAAAAACATAATGTAAATCGATAATTTCTCGACAATAACTATGAGTTATCAGGAACATAATTATACCGATGAACTAACGATGGAAAATCCATTAAGTCATGCTCATCAAGAAACCCATAACTCCAAACGCGATCAGACCAGAGACCTTCACGACCCTAAAGCTCTTGGCAGCAGCCGCTCCAAACTGTTGGTCAACGGGATACAACTCTCCTGGTGGACCCGTCATGTATATGTAAGTCGACGGAGGAGGCGGACAGTAAGACGTCTTCGGGGGAGTAGGAGGCCGTGGTGGAGGAGGACAAGAAGGAGACGGTGGTGGAGGTGACGGAGGAGGAGGAGACTTTTGGAGACAAGGCGTGCATTTTATTGGTTCCTCGTCGAGTTTTCTTGCGGATGAAGAATCCAATGCGTTGATCATCATCGGAAACGCGATCGCCATGAAGATAGTGACAGCGAGAGGTTTTGAGCGGCGAGAAGCTTCCGGCATGTTGAGAACTGTTTTAAGAATCGAATAAAGAGAGTCTTGGGTGATTTTTCAATTTGCTTATACGTAAAAATGTTTATGTTTATGAAGGTGGTCTTGTTTGCTAAGAGGATGCATGGGACTGATATACTTCTTCAAGACTGTATACTTTTGTCCAATTTTTCGTTTTTTTCTATTGATAGCTAAAGATGAAAATACTATAATAATACTTTACATTTGCTATGAAATTAATGAAGAAGAAAATACATTGTATTGTGAAATCGTCGGCTATCACATGTGAGTTGGAGCTTGAATTAAGGGGCCCCACGTTTCAATTACTATCTAGCTTTAATTAAAATTTTAACAATGTGGAATTATTAGCATATGATCCACCGTCCACCAGAAAATAAATTATACTGTTTAATAAAATATAAAGCCCAAAGGTTTCCAATTATTTGTGACCAAGGTTTTGATCACACAATGATTGATAGTAATCTGGTTTTAAAAGTTAAAAGCGTATTCGAATGACTGTGTAGTGTGTAAATATTGTTGCCAAAGCTTGAAATGGTCGCTGTTTCTAATAATATCATGAAAAGTAGGATTAGAAAATATATCTTCTCTTAGTATTGGTGGATTGTATTTAATCATAGTATACCTTATCATCTCTTAGTGGTTCTACTCATCAATCCATCAACGATTTCTCAGTTTCTTATTTCACGTACAATTAAAGATTACTTAAGATCATTCGTCTATCAACCAAGTTCGTCCTGATAAAATATTTTTTTTTTAAAGTGACGAAAAAGAAAGTAAAGGAGAGAAGGGAAATACAATCTCTCATCTGAAAGTTTCAAAAAAAAAATTCTCAGTTTCATTTGAGTTTTGTTTTTTTGGTCTATCATTTTCTTAAATAGCAACTTCATGGATGTTAGTGCTCTAAGATTCAATCCATCCTCTACAGATTTCAAAAAAAAAAAAACTCAAGAACATACAAAAATAAAAGAGGAACGTTATTGTGTGGCTTCTGTTCAACAATTTTTTTAAATAGTCCACGTCGTCATGCTGTTAAATTAGAGAATTACTAGGATATAAATCGGTCAGCCCAAGTTCATGTACCGAGGAAAAAGGCACGCGTAAGATTGGTTTGACACAGTTGAGGGATAATTCGGGAAAGACTATAGAGCAGACCTTTCATGCTGTATACCAAAAAAGGTAGCTTTTGCGCATGGCAGCTAGAATAAATGGACTGGCTTAACTACTAGCGGTTTTTAAGATGATAAGGTTTTGATTTATATAAGATTGTACTCTGCGCTCAACGTTTTGCTTCAGATAAGAACTTGGGCCGGGATAGGACTTGAGCATCCCCTACTAAAGTTGGCAAGAGACAATTGGGCTAAGATATACCATTGTTTTTAACTTCTCTGTTTGGTACAAAAGCACTAGAAGAACGCAATTACAGACCGATTTTTAAAGAAAACTTATTCACAACCCTGACAACATTTCGAGTGTCAGCTGTCAACAACAGCAAAACGTGAAAACTCCCAGAGCAATTTCTTGCCCCACAAGTAAAAAAAAAACTGTAGACTGTCACTCAAGCATGAGATTCTGAGGCCAAGGACCGTGGTTCTTCAATTATTAATCCATAAGATCAAAATTTAAAATCAGACTATGAGTATGTTGATCTAATTACAGTAGCTGCTCTGAGGACAGAACTCGAAGCTTGAAACCGGTAGAGACATATGTGAGGACCAGTCTGCCGGTTGGTTCAGGTCGAATTTCATTTTCTTTGGTTGGTTCTGGAATAACGGTTCTGTTTGGAACTCACAGACCATATCATCGATCATTGTCTGCAACTCCTCCAAGCTGTATTGCTTTTCCTGCACGCAACCATTATCACACCGTTAACGTGTGTATGAAGAAAAGAAAGGATTAAGAGTAAAAAGTTAAGCTACAAGAAAAAGAGCTCTACCTCTCTTCTCGTCTGAGCCATAAGTGAAACCATCTCTTCAACAAAATCATAGTATCCCTACATTAGTAACAGAAACAAATGAGCTACTTGTAATCAACAAAACATTCTATAATATCCTTAAATCGCAATTAACATTATTTAATACCTCATCTTCTTGAGTATCATACAGTCCCACATCGTACATACTTCGTTTCTTCTGATCCGACAACACTAAACAAAATCAAGTTGTTACCACACAACGTCGTCAGTCTCATAGATACAACAACAGAACAATCTCAAATCAAAAACTCTGAACCGATCCTTACCTGAATAAGCTTCTTGAATCAGCTGAAACCTTCGTTTTGCTTCTCCAGACCTAAAAGGATCTTTCGTCCATCGATCAGGATGCCATTTCTTCACAGAAGAAGAAAAAAAACAAACAAAAAAATGTAAGAACTGTTATCATGCTTTCATCTATACAGAGATTTCAAGCACACAAGAAGCAACGATGACGCACCATAGCCAGTTTGCGATAAGCTCGCCTTATCTCCTCCGCCGAGGAATTAACGGAGACGCCAAGAATCTCATAATAAGACGTTGCCTTAAAACCACCTTCCATTAATTTGGTTACAACTTATATATGTGATATAATTAATCTCTTAACACATTACATAGAACGGGAAAAATTATGAAGTTCTTGAGGCCTTATATAAAGTAAGGAGGTGACATCAATGGCGGTTATGTGGAAGAAGAATCCTACAACAGAATTTCTAGAACTTTTTCGGTGTCCAAAAAATATCTCGTCTCAAGAACGTTCCGGAACATGGTATCAACACTATGGCTTTGGATATTTTTAAGATTGGACGGCTACGATTGAATGGACGGTCATGTCATATCCAAAAATGACACGCGGGTTTAATTACTTTAAATGCGATATTGTGAGATATCTATGGGTTTCACTTTACTTGTCCGAAGCGGACAAGTCATGCTTCGGCGCACGCAAACTGCGGTGAACAGCACTAATATTTGTTTTTTTCCTTACTAATTTATACAAAACGTTTTCAGAAAAGTTTAGTGTTTCAAAAGATATTAACTCGTTTATAAGACAAATATCACCGTTACAATTTTCTTTTTGTTGGAAAAAAAGTACTAGAAATTTGATAATATCTCAAACTTAATCATATGATCTCTGTCTACTCATTTTTCTTTTCTCGTCATCGTTACTGTTATTATATTATAAAACTACCCATTTATAAAACGGACGAATGATGTAATTTGGGCATAAAATCAGCATAACCGTCATAACCAACATCACATTAAAGAAGTGGTGGTCACTTTTTTAACCAATTGGAGAACATCTCACCGTCGGAGACGGTATCTGCCGACCGCTCTCAAACCATTTTTGTGTATATGGACGTCGTTTTATAACGAATAACAGTTTTAGAGATCCAATGAAGTTTCTCTACGGGTCGTTCCACCCTTTTAATGTATCTATCCTCTGTTTTGTTGTTAACTTATGATATTTTCTAATTTTCTTTCCGTTGAGTTTACTTCCTATTGTAAGCGTCAAAGCCCATGTGGTCTTTAACTTAATATAAGCAATAGTTGGGCTAGTGGGGGCTTTGCAGGCGGAGCCTACCTAACTTTATCAAAGAAGAGGCATTTGAGAAAAGGTATTGTTAGTTGAAAGTTGACACTGACGGCAAACACACATTGGTAGCTGCATTGTTTTTTCTTTTACTTCTCTATTTCTTTGTATAATCCATCACCGATTACACCAAACATCATTCACTTATTCTAGATTTAATGAATATAATGACTTCATTCATGCATGCATTAGAATCATGCTACAAAATGTCGTGTACCATATTACCATCAGCGACTACGGAGTATTTTCAGAAAATAGTCTCCTTTTATAACAATACATTCTGTGTGTGTTTTAGTGGAGGATAGGAACTCCATCAATTTTATTGTTAGTGATTCAAATATCATACACCTAGCTCCCACATCCTTTTTTTTTCCTTTTCCACTAAACTAAAGTGGTTTTACTAGATCTTATACAAGTATTTAATAGGGTAATTTCATTTTTACCACAAGATACTTAACTATAATTATTTCTTGAATAAGATAGTTCGCTGCATCTTGTTCAAATATTAAATATATAAAAAGTTGAATTACAAAGGCTTCATTCATATACTGACCATTGCAAATTAATGTTGCTCGGCTAATATGTGTTTGTGGTTCAATCAGTTTTAGTTAGTATAATTTAGAATACCATTCATGACTTAAATGTTTAATCGAAACCCTTTTACGTGTAGTAAACTAATTAAAATTATCATTCCTAATTTCATGATAGC